>NC_056727.1:417698434-417732128 GCF_019279795.1 Protopterus annectens | reverse complement strand
TTTTACCCCATATTATGTATTACTTGGCATATCTATATCCATGTGCCAGTAAGCGGAAATACAGCAAACCTTGAGTCCTGGTCATCTTCATAAAAGACATTAATGAACATAAACCAGACCAAAACAGACGATGACAAAAACGATACACTCCACAGTCCAAAGATACTGAGCGCTTTCACCCACTAACATGGGGCATCATCAGAGTACGAAATACATTGGATAGTCGTCCCTTATATACTTCCTTCAGAGTCAGTTTAAAGACAATTAATCAATAAACTTGCTCATAGTTAAGTGGACAGTGCTCCAAGTCTTAAAGATAAAGTGACATATAAAAATCAGTGTTGCATACATTACTTAATGGAAACATTAATACAACAACAATGTGTTAATATAAATACAATATTGGTCAATACAATCAGTATATTGAAACATAATTGATAATTGTTGTGAGTAAGCCTTAGAATGTAGTGTGTTGATAATGATATTATGTATATTAACGTGTATAATTGTTGTATTAAGATTCCAAATCATTGAATAAATAAGTACAATTAAATGCATAGTTTGTATAAATATGAATGTAAATAAGAGTCACAATGTTAAATATAAATATGACTGTATATAACAATATAAATATGATATGGAATAAACTGTAGTTGTTTACATCTTGTTTTCGAGTGACATATCTATGTCCATGTGTCATATATTAATGTGTATAATTGTTGTATTAAGATTCCAAATCATTGAATAAATAAGTACAATTAAATGCATATTTTGTATAAATATGAATGTAAATAAGAGTCACAATGTTAAATATAAATATGACTGTATATAACAATATAAATATGATATGGAATAAACTGTAGTTGTTTACATCTTGTTTTCGAGTGACATATCTATGTCCATGTGTCATATATACGGGCCGTCGGACTGCTGTGTGTAGATATATACATGTGAACCCCTCGTTTCATACCTTGCTTTGTTACTGTCTGTGGATTACCTGTGTACACACATCTATTACCATACCATACCTTTCCACTGTACAGGTTCTGGCATGGTGTACGGCTGGTTGGCCCTTAATCTTGCTGTGTGTTACATTGACCTGTGTCTATCTGGCAATTCACTGGCGTGTCATGTGAGACCTTCTTGCTTCTATAGAGACCTGATCCCGTAATTGTGATGTGCTTCCACTGGCCATATATTTCTCTGTCGTCTGGGATCTGTATGTAACCAGTCCTTTCAGGACACTTTCTATTGTTGTTCTTTTTTGGTTGCATATATGAGTACTTTGGTATGTTGTGCTATTATTGTGTGTGGAGCATTTCTCCACGGGCCTCTGCTGACACTGGACATATATCCAGCTAGCCTAGCCCGGTCAACAAGTGTGAGCCAACTAAACACAATTTGTACGGTGGCACCTTCTGACAAGTGGGTCGGGTTACAGATGCATAACCGTCGTCAATCCATACTACTAACACACACGTTATTCTATCCACATTCTATGTTTGTCTTATCACATAGCATGTGTTTCTCACTATTTCTACCGGTACTTTACATGGCATTGTCCGATTCCATACTTTCAGAGGCTGACAGTTTTGAGACATGTATAACTGACGTGGAGGACACAGCATTAACTTTCCCTGCTGTGAGCGGATCACACACACACATGCGCACTTGCATTTCCTAATTGTGGGTTACGCGCAGGCACACATGCATATCCGTATTCTGGTTACATATGTTTACTGGGTCTGTGTGGTTACGTGGTCTGCATTAGTTGTGACTGTTCCGGTAACATATCTCTGATATGGTTGACGGACGTGTGCGGAACACACTTTCACCTTTACACATGTAACAGTCTTTACGGCATGGACACATTACGTACACGTTCACATTTATATGTTCTATAGTCGTAATTCAAACGGGACTGCATTCACGTTTGCCAGTTGCTGTGACCACTACACGTTAGCTGTTCTGTCTCATTTATATGCATACCCATGGTACTTAGCTAAATTTACATATCCCCCACCCCACCCCACCCCCGCACTCACGTACGTCACAGGCATCCATTCCCCTGCTGGGAAAAGTGCGGTACTACATGTTACACATTCCTTATTCCCTACCGCTCATGGCCCAGGATGCATATGTCGTGACCGCAGGGATATTCAGATCACAGGGGCTTATAGCCCCTATGCATACAGGCCTTCGATTGTCAGGGTGTTCCTGTGGTGCTTTGGGTTTGGTCTTGTCCGCCTAGTGTACGGAACTGCCCTGACCGTGTACGAATGTCAGACGAGTCACATGGGCATGGTTTGTCCGTGTCTACGATACCATATCCCCCCCCATTATTCCTAACCGTAGCGCTGATTGGCCGGCGTGCCCGTTGTAGATCGTGTTATAGTAATTGCACATGGTCTGGTCGACCGGACCTATTTCCATTATATTACATGGGTTTAACATTGCGTGACAGCTTTCACTGAGCCACGGACATGTCCGTTGCTTACTTTGGGGCAGTCCCGCTCTGCTACACACATTTAACATGGCGGAACAGGTTGAACAGCTCAGCAACGGGGACATCGGGCTCTCCGTCGCTGTTTAGTATTGAATCGCTATGTTGACTTTGTTTCACATAGTGAGACAGTGTCGACATTGGCAACGGACATCTCGCGCAGTACGTCCGCACCTCCGCGGGTGCCGTATGTCTGCGGTTGGGCGGCAGACAGGCATTATGCTGTGCCATTATGTCTGGGAATATATGGTTTCTTTCCCTAGATGATATGGCATACTAGCAATGACCCGCGTCTGGGTGTGGGTACTGCTGTATTTACCCATGGTTGCCTTTGTGTGGTCCCTTTGGCATCGGCCTCAGGACCGCACCACGTCTACCGTGGGTATATCTAGCATTACCCACATCCGGGCGTGGGTTATTGCTATGATATTCTGTGTGTACGGACACGTGTGTTTGGACAACCTACAATAGCTTCTGCTATTGGCATACAATGCTGTGGGTGGTGCCGGTTACCATACATATGTCTTTCTCAAAAGCCGACTTCACACTTCTAAACACTAGTGTGGTCTCCTTTAAGGCTCCTGAGCCGGTGGTAAACATTACTCAAACCGCTGAATCACTTACATATGCCTTCTACCAGCACCTACAGGACTGCATGGATCAGGCAATCCCATACAAAACTGAGACTCTTTGTACCAAAGGCAAGCATCCGGTCTGGTGGACCCCAGCCATAAACAAGCTCTACAACAAAAGGAGGAAGCTACTACAAGATAGAGCAGAATCCTTGAAAGGTAAGACACCCTTGCTCATTATAATAAAGAACTAAGAGCTCTCATAAAATCATCCAAGGCAAATTCGAGATAAATCACCAAGGACTCAAAAGACAATCATAAGGCTTTCTTTAGCTATGTTAGACACCTAGGAGGAAACTCCCAGATATGCTCAGAATGAGTTCAAAATGATGTGAAGATTACTGAACCTACACACATTGCCAACATACTGGCTGACAGGTTCAGTGCAAACTTCTCCCCCCCCCAAATGGAGAGATATCTATACCAGAGGATTGTAGCCCCCAGAACATCTCTAACGCCCAGGTGAGAACTGCTCTCTCCAAGGCAGTAAACACAGCATCCATGGGACCAGATGGTGTCCCCGGCTGTGTACTCCATGAACTCAATGAGGAATTAAACCCGCAGTTAGGACAGCTGTTTAATCTTAGCCTCACCTCAGGATACATACCCAAGTAGTGGCGCAAGGCGACTGTAGTCCCACTTCACAAGGGCAGTGCCTCCACTGACCCTGGTAATTACCATCCCATTAGCTTGACAAGCCTTATCTGCAAAGCCATGGAGAGGATCATAATGGAACTCATAGATAAAGACATAGGGAACTTGCAGACTTTGGATCCAACCCAGTTTGGCTTGGTTAAAGGCAGATCATGCCTTTTAAACTTGGTTGACTTTTTCGGAACAGTCACCAAGGCCATTGATGAGGATAAGGCAGTCCATACAGCCTCCCTCGACCTGGCAAAGGCCTTCGACACAATACCCCCCTCAGGTATCATTGAAAAACTCATCAGCTTGAATGTAAACCCATACATCACAAGATGGGTTGCAAACTGGCTAAGTGACAGAACCCACACGGTCAGAGCTGCTGGCGCCATGTCAGACTCAAAGCCGGTCACAAGTGGTGTCCCACAGGGCTCAGTCCTGGGTCCACTCTTTTTAGGCATCTACTTTTCCGAAGTACAAGCAAACACAGGGGGGTTATGGCTGACAATGTTTGCAGATGACTGCGAACTGGGTGCCATAGTCAAAAACACATCTGACACAGATATCCTTCAGAAGGGCCTCACAGAAATGGATAACTGGTGCCAGAGATATGGCCTAAAGCTAAATGCCAAGAAATGCATAGTCATACCCTTCGGGAAAAACAAGGTTACCCCTAGCTACCATATAGGTGGCAATCCACTGAGCACAGAGGAAGTTACCAGGGATCTGGGGACCCAGGTTGACAGTAACCGTTTGTTCAACACTCACGTTGCTAAAGTAGTTAGGTAGACCTTCTACATTGCCCACCTGATCATGAAGGGATTCACATCTAGATCAATGGAGGTCATCGTCCCCCTGTACTCATCACTCATTAGACCTATGATTGAGTACAATGCCTCATTCGGAATGTATCTGACCCGACACCTGCAGCAGCTGGAAAGGCCCCAAAAGTTCATCACCAAAAGGATACAGGGTCTCAAGAATATGTCTTATGCTGCCCGACTGAAAGAACACCAGCTCTATTCAGTCGCATACCGCTTGCTCAGAGGTGACCTGTGCCTGACATACAAGGCCATGTCAAACCCAGATTTGATGACTATGCTTCACCTAAATAATCTAGATCCCTCAGAACCACAAGGGCAGGAGACTTAAACCTTGACACGGTCATTAATAGAACGTGCTGGAGGGACAGATTCATCACCCAGAGACTCACTATGCTGTGGAACAACATCCCGGTACATGTGAGGCAGAGCACCTCGCTGGCCTTGTTCAAGAGGAATCTTGACCAATGGATGGGAGATCGCAGATATACCCCAGGGATTACTTCAGTGTCACTGCTTGACAGAGGTACAGCAATATAATAGGCATAGTTTTCTTCAAACTGAAGGGGTGGTGAAGGCCACATAACTATGGGCTAGGCTTATAAATGCCCTTGGGCAGATAGCCTACTATGAACCTATGAACCTATGTTCATAGTTTGTCCCATTCACACTTGTCTATCCCCTGACCTCATTCGTACGTGGATATTTCTGTGGCACATGATTGAACTATGTATTACCTGCAGGTATGCTGTGTACAGTGCACATATGTCACGGTTGATTACAGTGTATCTGTGTACCTACCTCTGTGATGCTGAGGACTACCACACATCCTTCACAGCATTACATGCGTATGTCCATACTATTATTCATTGGCCTGTGGGGGGTTGTCAGAGCGACGGTTACACGTGTCCCTGTTTGTGCACGCATCATGGTGGTGTTTGACCAGCCTCTGTTGCTATCGTGGGATGGACGGTGGTGTTGGAGTGTGTTTGGGTTGTGTTTCCACTGCCGATACATCAGTGGGGGGTGGGGTTGGCACGTGTTCCTCTTTGCAGGGGGCCCCACCCTGGACATTTGTGTCATGCGTCGACACTTGGCACGTGCCATATGTCCTGTGATATTCCCACAGTCATGTATGCCTTCCTGCATTACTACTGCGTGTTACTGGCAGTTTGTATCTGGTACGCATGGCTATTATGTTGGATAGCTTAGGCTATTCCCATGATATGACATACCCATTCATCCGGGCATGTACGTGTTATTCAATCCTTTGCATTGGCCATGGGTGTTTGGCCATCCGGCACCACTATTATCTACGTGTGATGTCCCACCTTCACCTTCTGTGCATGTGGCACCCTGTTGGGGTGTCCTGCTTGGTGGGTGGATGTTCCACCCTATGTGTTGTGTTTGACATGTCTGCATAGCTAATCATCGGTACAGTGGCTGCACATACTGCTTTGTCCAGATGTGTACAGTTATGGACACCGTGGCGTGTGAACGCCTATGGGGTTTCGACAGGTCCGTACCACATGCGGGATGTACGCATTCTGCCGACACATTCACATGCAGCCATTTGGATATCAGTACCTGAGGTGGGATGTTGACATGTGGGGTACATATTTGCACGTGTGGCACTGCCTAGGACAATACTTCATACTACATTTGAGGTATATCCACTGTGTGTAGGTGTGCAGCTGCGCAAGGCTGCTAGCTGGATTGGGTGGACGGTCATACATGGGTGCGGGTTACGTGCTATGATGGGACTGTTGTGTATTACATTTGCATGCATGGGTTCTGCTTCTGGATATTCCGCTTCAGCATACGCCATCCTATGTGTATGCGACGGGTACGTTGCTGGATGCAGTACATGTTGCTATGCACATGTTTGTCTGTGTTTAGGGTATCTGGTTTCCTTCTGGTTGTTATATAGACACGGCTGCCCAGCTGTGTACTCTCACTACCACTGTGGAACTGCTGGTGACCATGCCCATGGGGCTACTTGTGTGTAGGTGCGGCGCGCTGACATGCTGCGGTACACTTTCACTGGGTATGCCCACTGACAGTGCATTGCATGACAGACACGGTATTACGCGTATCCTTTGTTCCTTGGATGGGTACAATTTGGACTTCGTAGGTTAATGTTTGGTTCTCCGTTTTGTGTAGACGGGTACTATGTTGCATACTCTGCGTACGTTTCATTATCCACGGACACTGGCTGGTGCGGTTACTATTGCAGGCGGCCTGTGACAGTCAGCACTTTAGGTTGCTCCTCACCTGCCGGCTTGGCCATGCCTACGGGCACATCCTACTTGGGCTCAAGCACGTGCCCTCTGCATGTGGTTGTGGTTGCGGCGCGCACTCATTACTATGCATGTGGCGCTGCTACGCCGATTATACACTGCACTGCCGGTGCACGCCTTACACCAGCCTTGCGCCGAGCTTCATGAATCCGGGGGATTATCTTTTTCCTTAGAAAATGTCATGGACTTTCTTTTTGTCCTTCATACATCATTTTAAACTTTTTTCCTATATTTTACTCTTTTACTGATCGATTTGTTTCATTTTACTATGTTCGAATTTATATCTTCCTCATCATTTTTTTCAGAACCTTCTTCTAAGTCACCTTCTTTTTATGTTTTTCTTTCTTTTTTTACTTCACCCTCATCTTCTACTCCCACTACTTCTTCGTTTGCTTATATTTTTCCCCTCTCCTTCTTTGTCTTTTTTATTCATTTTACATTCCAACCATAAATACCCAGTTTATTACATTTATAACATTTCAGTTAACATCTTCTTGCATCATGACCCTTTCCCCTACATATATAGCATTTCCTTTTACCAAAATCATCCTTTCTACAGGGGAAAACATGTTTTGGGTTGGCTCCAATATTTTTCTATACCTGTATTCCCATCCGCATTTATCAAGTTAAAAGTATATAAAATGTTTTCCTTTTCCATTTCCAACTACACAATACAACAGTCCCACCCACTAGTCCATAAGCCCTTGTTGTCATAGACTTTTCTTAAGTCTGCAACCTCTTTACATATTTTACTTTAATGTCTTTTCAAAGTATCTTTCCTCTACTCCAGTATAAAACTGCACATATATTTTCTTTTGTGTTTCCCTGTTAAATGCTTTGACCACATATATGTTTCAGGGATTACAGTTCTTTTTCTTTTCACATTCTCTGTCAGAGAAATCCCATAGCATATCCAATCTCTAATATAATGTTACAAAATGATTTTTTGTTAATAAAAATAAAAGCTCTTACCTTCTCATTGTTTACACCCAATGGAATCATTAAGTTATCCCAAACTTCAAATGTGCACAGTTTTGTCTCTTCTTTATTTTGAATTCTTAGTATAAACTTCCTCCTTGTATTTAGTTCAACATTCTTCTCTTCTTTTCTTTCCTCCTTATCCACCTTCCTTCACTGTCTCTGCATACAATTTCTTCCTCTTGCTTTCTAATTTCAAGACATAATCTGCTTCCTCCTATTCTATCTTGTCCATGATATCTCCCCAAAAGCCTCCTTTCTTTGTTCAGGATAGCTCTGCATTGTCATTTTACCTAGCAAATCTTCCTGCAACCCTTTTACTAGATGGCTGTAATTATACATTGCTCATTTAACAATCCTCCCCTCTCAGACTCAGCAAACAATTGTTTCTGAACTACATCCTCCCAATCTTGTACAGAATTTCCAACATCAACAACACTGACATTTGCCTCCATGTCTTCTACCATCATCTCCCCCCTCTTGCACTGTTGTCCCATGCACAATTGCACTAGAAATGGAACAGGCACATTCCAAATGAGTAGAAGAAGTTCCCCAATATCCTGTCTCAAATTTCCACTTGGGTATTCCCTGAAAAAGGGCTATTAGCTTAGTGGGACAAACCTGGTCAACAAAGGATAAATACATATTTATTTTTATTTATTTATTAATTTTACATTTGTTTACCGGGATAGTCCGACTGGATATATGTCCATTTTCATTGGAGGCCCGGGGAGAGAAGCTCCAGGTTATAAGATAATAACAGATACAGATTGAAAAAAAAAAACAATTTACAGAATTTTAAAATTTACAGTATTTTAAAATCTCAAAATAAGGATACATGCCTTTAGGAATGTGGTACACAATTAGCTTAGGTAACTAGCAGATTAACACATACGGAGATTTTACCAGTTAGAACTCTTGAAAAGTAACAGTTTTACACAGGTTCATAAACATCTTAGTAAGATCTTGTACAATTACAGACTGGGTGAGATTTAACTAGGCAGAATTTGCTAGATTAATCTAGGTAGATTTAGCTAGGTTTTACGAGTTTCATCTCTTGAAAAGTAACATTTTCATGCAGAATTACAATCAGCAAAGTAAGATCTTGTACAAATAGAAACTGGGTGCCTGATTTAACTAGGCAAGGTATACTTATCATTAGGTAGTGTTAGCCAGGTTTTGAACATGGACATTGCCAGTGTCTTTTATAGTATAGTTTAATACTTTTTAAAAGTGGGTTAGAGAGAGTTCGAGAGTGAGTTCAGCAGGAAGAGAGTTCCAAATCTTGCCTACAGAGTTAGCAAATAGAGAGTCCCGAGCTACGTTATTGATTTTGGAGGTTTGGACCAGCAGTTTATTGGCAGAGCAGAAAAACCTTACGTTACTGTAGTGGTTAATAATTTTATTTAGTGCAGGTGTCTTATCAGGGTGATTAAGAACTTTGTGGGTGATAACTAGTTGGTTGTATTGCATAGACTAGTCCATTCTAGCCACCCTGGTTGAGTTAAGTTAAGGCAGTGATGGTTCCTATAGGCCGCACCAGTAGCAAATCTTGAAATGTGGTTATAGCAACTAGCGAGTTTGCAAAGAGTGGATTTATTCAAGTTGGTGAATAGGGGGAGGCATAGAGAAGGGTGGACAGTAAGTGGGAGCGAGCTACAGAGATTACGGCGTGTGGAATTAGGAAAGGTTTGATCCTATAGATTTTTGTTAACAATTTTGATAGTTTGATTGACATGGGTGCCATATTTTAGGGTTTTGTCAATTGTGACTCCTAGGAGTTTGGTGTGCATATCTGGGGATATCAGTGGGCCGTTGTTGGATTGTATAGTAAAGAATGGAGTGAAGGACTTACAAGTGGGGGCAAACATAAGCAGCTTAGTTTTGTTAGGGTTTAACATTAGCTGATGGTTTGCAAAGCAATTTTCAGCAATGTTAAAAGTGTTTTGAGTTATTGCCATAAGATCAGCCGTGGAGGAGACTGCACAATTAGAGTGGAGTCATCTGCATATTGGATGCAGGTAGCATTGTGAGTGACTGTGGTAGATCATTGATGAAGACAGAGAAGAGAAGGGGACCTAGTATGGAACCTTACGGAACACCTAGTGTAATGGGAAGATGGGCAGATAGTGTGTTCTGCCATAGTACAGTTTGTTGTCTGTCAGATAGGTAGGATTGGAACCATTTAATTGCACAATAATTTAGTGAGAATGCTCTTAGGGTGTGGATGAGTAGTTGATGGTTGTCAATGTCAAATGCCTTAGAGAGATCTAAAAAGAGAGCTGAGGCTAGCTTGTTAGCATCATCGTTATGGTTGATGGAGTTAGAGAAGGATAGCAGGGCTGAGGTGGTGCTGTGATTTGGCCTAAAGCTGTGCTGAGAGCTAGCTAATAGGTTATTCTGAGGAAGATAGAGCATGAGTTGCTTATGAACACATTTTTCCATTATTTTTGCTAGTGGTGACAATATGGCTATTGGTCTACAGCTTGATAATTCTAGATAGTTACCTCCCTTGTTGAGGGGAATAATGTGGGAAATTTTCCAAATTGAGGGGATAGTGGTTTCTGTCAGGGTACAGCTTATAACAATGGAAACTGGATATGCAATGGCATTGGCTGCTTTTTGTAGATATTCTGGTGGAAGGACGTCTGCTGCAGAGTAGTGGGTTTTATTTTTTTAATTAAAGACCTGATAGTTGAAGTAAAACAGGCTGGAACTTAAAGGAGAGTGGAGTGATGGCTGAGGGCGAATCAGGATTAGAGGAGTTGGGCACCAGTTTGCTAGCTAGTGATTGGATGGTTTCTGTAAAGAAGCTGTTAAAGACATTTGCAGTTTCCTCGGGGGATTTTAAGCTGCAATCTGATAGGGTAGGAGTGGAAGATTGACCAGGGTTGAGCAGTTTGTTAATTCCTGCCCAAAACTTTTGAGGTTTGTTTTGATCCTTTTGCTGGAGGTGGTGGTAGAAGTTCTTTTTGTCTAGCAGTGAAGATTTTTTGGTATCATTTCTTAACTGTCGGAATTTGATTTGGTCCAGTGGGTCTTTAGATTTATGCCATCTGTCCCATGCTTTGTTTCTTTCTGTGATTTTGGTTTTGGTTTCTTTAGAGAGCCAGGGGGCAGGTTTAGTTTT
Organism: Protopterus annectens; assembly: GCF_019279795.1. Taxonomy (NCBI): domain Eukaryota; kingdom Metazoa; phylum Chordata; order Ceratodontiformes; family Protopteridae; genus Protopterus; species Protopterus annectens. Next base: position 417,721,125 of record NC_056727.1, on the reverse strand, counting down.
AGTTCTAAGGGTGCGAGAGGGAGCATGAAAGTCTAGAATGGTAGGAAATCTGGTATTAAAGTAGGCTACAGCATCATCCAATGGAAGAAGCTTTAGGATAGACCAATTGCATGCTTTGATTTCATTCTGGAAAAGGGTGGCTTTGACGTTCTTATTGTTTCTGACTGATTTATAGGTGGTTTGGTGGAGTTAGTCTGTTTTATGTTTGATGATATAGGTGAGTAAGTGGTAACTCACATCATCTGGGAGGGTGCCAGAGTTGTACAGGTCTGGGTGGTTGTTGATATGGATCCAGTCCAGTATGCTATCTTTGTTACTGGTTTTGTCTGTTTTAGTTGGTGTGGTACTGGGTTGTGTGTAACCATGAAGGTTTACATGGGTTGTGGGAGATTTGGAGGAGCAGTTATTCCAGTCAATATTAAAATCACCTACCACAATTGATTCATGGGGTATGTACTGGATAACTATTGTTGGAAGTCTTCTATGGTATTTGAGTTATTACCTGGGGGGTATACATGCATACTATGCATATACTTTTATATTTGTTGAATTGTAATTTGGTAATGATAATTTCAGCGTTATTGAATAGGGGAGGTAGTTGTGGGGTTAGAGTGACATCTAGTGTATTTTTATAGAGGACTGCCACTCCCCCACCTTTCTTAGACTTGTTGTCAAGTCTAAGTATGTTGTACCTTGGTGGGAGAACTTCATCATCTTTAGTTCCTGATTATAGCCAGGTCTCTGTAAGACATAGCACATCAGGTTTGTAGAGAGGAGTTAAGAGGGCATGGAGATTTTGGATCTTGTTGTTTATGCTTGTAATGTTTAATTGACAAGTTAAGAGAGAGATAGGGGGCCTTGTTGGCAGTAAAATGTTGGAAGGCGTGATGGTCTGGGGGCTAGTATTAGTGGATGTGGAAGGACCAGGGTTTGGGTGGATGTCTCCATCCCTTATCAGGTTGTATTTTATGGTAATTAGGACTGTTAAGGCTTTATTAATTATTTTATGATAATATCTAGTTTTGGGGGCGATAGACCATGGTCTGTTGAGTTGACAGTATTTAAGAAAGGAGAAGTCAAGTTCATAGGGAGTTATGAGATGGTTGGTATTGTTAAAACTTCATGTCGTGATGGTTCGAGACATGGGATGGTGAAAGCCTAGGTAGGGCAGGTTTTCATAGGTGATGAGAAGATAAGGAATGAGCAAAAGTGGTAATAGTGACAGTATTGGTCGCATTTTGAAGATAATGTGATACTTGTCTGATGTTTGTTGTTTAGGGCTAGATTTGGAGGAGAAGGGTATAAGTACAGTGAGGCTATGGGGCAGGAGGAGGTGGCAATTGGTAGTTGTAGCTGTCTGTGGTAGGTTGTGGTGGAGGGGGTGTGGTTCCTTGCTCTTAAATTTAGCAGTGGTGGGGGCGCTTGAGAATTTGGGGCAAGGTGGGGTGCAGAGCAAGCCTGAGTGTAGGGTGGGTGAGAATTGGGGGCAGGGTGGTGAGCAGAGTGGGGCTACACCTGAGGCATGAGGTGGTAGAAACACAAAACAATCAGCAAAGCTGTAGGTATACTGCAGAATATAGGCTATTATATATTAGACTGTTTTCAAAAGTTAGCTATAAAATTCTTTAAGATTAGGTCAATTAGAAGAGTGGGTAATAAAGGCTTCAGTTGTTAAGCAGTAGGGAAAGGTCTATAGTGGAGGTGGCTATGGCTAAAGAAATACCTGTTAAGATGTTTAGAGGACTAGAAGCTAGGGGTGTGGGGCTGGCATTCGTGGTAACATGCTCACACTCAGTTTATTATTACAGAGCAGAGCAGGCTGCTAAAGATAATATAAATTACTCTATAGTTGTTGAGAAATGAGTGCTGCATACTTTGGCTCAAAAACTGAGTATTGGTCAGCCAGTGGTGAGCAGGTTCTAGTGGACCACAGCGAGGGCCATCTAAGTCAGGCTTAGAATTGACCAGAAAGGTTTGGTTCAAAAACTGAGTATTGGTCTGCCAGATGTGAGCAGGTTCAAGTGGTCCACAGTGAGGGCCATCTTGGTCAGGCTTAGAATTGACCAGAAAAGTTTGGTTCAAAAAAATGAGTATTGGTCGGCCAGTGGTGAGCAGGTTCTAGTGGACCACAATGAGGGCCTTCTTGGTCATGCTTAGAATTGACCAGAAAGGTTTGGTTCAAAAACTGAGTATTGGTCGGCCAGTGGTGAGCAGGTTCTAGTGGACCACAGCAAGGGCCATCTTGGTCAGACTTAAAATTGACCAGAAAGGTTTGGTTCAAAAACTCAATATTGGCCAGCCAGTGGAGAGCAGGTTCTAGTGGACCACAGTGAGGGCCATCTTGGCCAGGCTTAGAATTGAACAGAAATGTTTGGATCAAAAACTGAGTACTGGCCAGCCAGTGGTGAGCAGGTTCTAGTGGACTGCAGTGAGGGCCATCTTGGTCAGGCTTAGAATTGACCAAAAATGTTCGGTTCAAAAACTGAGCATTGGTCGGCCAGTGGTGAGAAGGATCTAGTGGACCGCAATGTGGGCCATCTTGGTCAGGCTCAGAATTGAATAGAAAGGTTTGGTTCAAAACCTGGGTATTGGTCAGCCAGTGGTGAGCAGATTCTAGTGGACCGCAGAGAGGGCCATCTTGGTCAGGCTTAGAATTGAATATAAAGGTTTGGTTCAAAAACTAAGTATTGGTCGGCCAGTGGTGAGCAGGTTCTGGTGGACTGCAGTGACAGCCATCTTGGTCATGCTTAGAATTGACCAGGCATGTTTGGTTCAAAAACTGAGTATTGGTCTGCCAATGGTGAGCAGGTTCTAGTGGACCACAGTGAGGGCCATCTTGGTGGGGCTTAAAATTGACCAGAAAGGTTTGGTTCAAAAACTGAGTACTGGTCAGCCAGTGGTGAGCAGGTTCCAGTGGACCACAGTGAGGGCTGTCTTGGTCATGCTTAAAATTGACCATAAAGGTTTGGTTCAAAAAATGAGTATTGGCTGGCCAGTGGTGAGCAGGTTCTAGTGGACCGCAGTGAGGGCCATCTTGGTCAGGCTTAGACTTGACCAGACAGGTTTGGTTCAAAAACTGAGTATTGTTCTGCCAGTGGTGAACAGGTTCTAGTGGATCACAGTGAGGGTGATCTTTGTCAGGCTTAGAATTGAACAGAAAGGTTTGGTTCAAAAACTGAGTATTAGTCACCCAGTGGTGAGCAGGTTCTATTGGACCGCAGCGAGGGCCATCTTCATCAGGCTTAGAATTGACCAGAAAGGTTTGGTTCAAAAACTAAGTATTGGTAGGCCAGTGGTGATCATGTTCTAGTGGACTGCAGTGAGGGCTGTCTTGGTCAGACTTAGAATTGACCAGAAAGGCTGGTGAGCATGCTGCCATGAGTTAGAACCCGGAGGGGAGGCTAGCATCTAGGAAAAGGATTTCAAAAATATAATTTGTAAATCCATTCATCCATCCACAACCCCTTTTTCCCATTTTTGCACATGGGTTTGGGTGTCACTTCAACAGTGACAATCCTCTAAAGTCAAGGTTTACATCTAAGGGTGGCTAGCCCTGCTATGGTAGTTATTCTACACCACACACTTGTATGTACACTCACACCTATGACCAAGTTAAAATGGCTAATCCACCTATTGCATGTTTTGGAATGTGGGAGGAAACTGGAGCACCCACAGGAAACCCATGCAAACACAGGGAAGATATGCCAACTCCACACAGAAGGCAGCCCGCCTGAGAATCAAACTGGTGGGCATCTTGCTGTGAGGTGTCAAACATGGAAATTCTAAATTCCAGCTCTTCTGCAAGTTCAGCTTTCAAGAACATGAAATTTTCTGCCAATTAATATATATTTAAAATATACTTTACAAGGTATGACCAGATTTCATTACAAATTTCTTTGATGTTGTCCAGGAAACCTGACAATTCAGTGTTGAAGGAAAATAATCTTCAATGGACTCTTGCTCCCTTGGTTAAGTGACAATGGTAAAAAAAGGAAACAATAAAAAAGTCTGTTTTAATCAAAACAATTCAGAATTATTTAGAAATGGTGTACTTTATTAGTTCTAGTCCATGTGTTACACCTTTCAGACTAACATATAAACTGAATCATATCAACAAATTCAAGTGACCAAAATCAAGTATATCAACACTCCCTATTTATTAGGATAAATGTGAACATTTTTAATTGCATGTTATTCAATATTTGTGTTAAGGAATTAAAATCTTCAACAAATTTTAATTTATCATTGGTATTATTGATTACCTTAGCAAATAACATATTAACAGTAGCAAATGAGTACTTCAGATATAACCAAAAAGAAACAAAGACATATACAATATTTTCCAGATTAGTGTAACATTACATAAAGAACCATCATTAATTGTTAATACATAAACATTTTGCAAAGTACTAAAAACTGGAATAATCCCAGTCCTTGATCCCTAAACCTAAAACTTATCCTTCTGTTCTTTACATCTAACCCCCTTTCCCCATCACTGCTTTTACCTAAAAAACAATCCCTCCCACTCCCTCCAACCCCATGGCTGCTGCACTTACCATGTTTGAACTCAAATAATGTGATTGGGTAAGATAGGTAACTGCTTGGCCAAGCTCATATTCAAGTTTGAGAATGAGAAGCAGCCTGTACCATCTGCAAATGCTTGGATCTCTAACTTCAAGGCAGAGGTCTTACTAAGTGACAACCAGCTGGCTTGTTTTAGTATGGAGTTTCCATAAGAATTCCCACTTTGAAATTTTTTCTAATCATGTAATAAAAAGAAATTAATTAATTATTCTTCCAAAATTAGATTTTTGTATTAAAAGAATCTGCCTATCATTGCTTTTAATTTGTCTGTCTTCTGTTACCTCAGTATGAGTGTACTAGAATTTGATTTATTCTAAAGTCTACCACAGTCTTCCTTTGTAAAATTCTGCCTAATGTCCTAAGCACCGTGGGGAAAAAAATGTACTATAACACTTACCAGAGTCAGTCTCTATAGCCCGTGGATTCAGACAGGTGAATACATATCAGCCTTCAATTTTGTCATGGTCTGTAATGAACAAATTATAGGCCATATAATATTTTTCACACTGTAGTCATATGTGGTGAACCATCCCGTGCCATGGGCATTGTCCTTTTAGGGTAGGATAAATAGGTGACTATACATCTGTTTACTTGTGAGTAGAAGTACATTACCATGGGTTTATTTTTTTTTTTAACTGTATCTACTTTTCAGAATTTGCAAGAAATGTGTTTTGCGTCTTTCTTTTTGGAAAATGAAGGTCTTTTTCATGTGCAAATAGTTATTTATTATATTTTACTTAACTGTGTGGCCGTATTGATTTTAGAATAACTGTGATATAACCAATTGCAGTCTGCCTGGTAGTACGATTATGAAAGAGAGCCTTGTCTGTGGAAATCAAAAACTGGGTATATTTGCATTTACCTTCAGATATATTTTATCTACATGTGGTTATCAGTGTTATACTAATATCTGGGAATTAAATAATTAAATAATTCTTCTACATGTATTAGATAGACAATGGGAACAACCACATTTACCTACTAGACTGATATTACTTCATCCATCTAAATGAGCATAACTCAGTTCAGTTAGAATCTTAAATTAAATAAACACAACACATTGGAAGGTGCAAACTTTAGATAGTTACTTTTTTCCTAAAGGTTTTGTCTTTCTACAGTCAGTATAATAGTATAATTATATACAATAATATCTACATTTATTATTTAATGTACAGTAAGTATGTATGCCTATTTCTGATTTTTTTTCTTTATTTTCAATAATGCACAAAAAAGTAGATCTGCAATGACACAGCAGTATACAGCATCACATAATTCTTTTACTTGTTTTAATATAAGAATATTGGGCACTCATTAGGGAAGATGCTGCAGTAAGTATAGTTTAAAATAAGAACTGCTGCTCAGATTTTCCTATCCCAAGCATGAATAAAATCATCAGCTATCTACTTTTTTTTACTATAGGTTTTAATCAGAAAAGCGTCTCATGTAATTTCCAGGTACATTTTCATATTTAATTTTAAGAAGCTAATTAACACTCTGGATCATCATATAATTAGAATTCATTCAGATACAACAGGAAAACAAATCTAAGAGTGGACATAGTGGTGAGAGATTTGAGTATTCAGATAGATAGTAATCTGAACTTTGACCAACTTGTGTCCACGGTGGTGAGGAAATCCTTCTATGTTACTTAACTTGTAAGTAAGGGCATGGCATCCAGATCTAAGGATGTCATAGTACCACTGTACTCAGCCCTTATTACACCAATAATTGAGTACAATGCACCCTTTGGTATGTAACTCACCAGGCACCTGTAACAGCTGGAGCGTTCTTAGAGGTTTCTCACAAAAAAATACAGGATACAACCAACAAGTCATATGTGGACTTATTAAATGCCCTATCACTTTATTCAGTTTCCTACTAATTACTGAGGAGTGATCTGTGCCTGATCTACAAAGCAGAATCTGACCCACCCCAATGGAAATATTGCAAATTTGTAAAATTTAACTGCACAAGGGTTACCTACTCTAAAAGATCTAAACCTGGTCAATGACATGACTAGATCATGCTAGAGAGACAGATATGTGTCCCAGAAGTGCCCCTCCTCTGGAATAGGATTCCTATTCACATGAAGCACAGCCCATCCCTGACCATAGTCAAGCACAATCTGAAGCAATGGATGGGAAATTGCAAATTCACTCCTGGGGTGGTGCCCATCTTCCGTATGGAAAGAGGCAGTCTAAATATTGTCAAAACCCTGCTTGTTAACCCTTGTTATTTTTCCCCTAGGGACTGAGAATTGGGTAAAATCTGTTTAAAACTGGCTAGCCTTGTAAGGGCTCTTGAGTCATTAACCTAGTAATCTATGAAACTATAAACCTAAAATTGCCTTGAATTGCTAAGCCAGATTTGTGTTGAAAAATAGCCTGAAGCAATTTCAGTTTTTTGCTTCAGGTAATTATTTACTTTTGTAAAAAAAAAAAAACAAAAAAAAAAAAAAAAAAAATCTGTTAGGAATGATATTGTGATGCAAGAACAGAATTATAATAGTTTTCTATGTACATGTTTAAGGGCAGTTAATGGTATGCATCTTTCATGAAAGTAAAGCAGAATGGAAAATGGCATTTATAGTGCAGAGACAGAAAAGTACGTTGATGTCCCCTCTTTTTCTGTCCCTCTCTTTGTCTTTCACTGCCCCTCTCTCTTTCTTTGTATCACTGTCATCTCTCTCTGCCTCACAACACATACACTCATTCTCTCATGCAAAGTACTTTCTGTTTATTTCACCATAATCCTGTTTCAGATGGAGCAGAAAAGATGTACACTGTATAAACCATAGCTGTGACATATTATCAAAATTAGGCAAAAACAAACTAGCCAAAAAATCTGTAAAATCTCTGTTTTTAGAAGTGAATCTTACACATATCCAAAATTTCAGCTTTAATTATATAACTTTTGCTTGTATGCACAGTATTTTGAGGACGTTTTGAAACAAAATATCATACTTCAGATTTTATAATGAACTCCAATAGCTTTAAATTAAGTCTATTTACTTTATTCTTGTCAAATACTTTTCTAAACCAAAATGACATCACATATTATGGTTTGACAGTTACCTGACAGAGATTATTATCCATGTTATTGGAAAGTTCATATATCCTTACTTGACATCATTGCATTTAACATTACATGTAGAAATACAGGTCACAATATAATATGTCCCAAGGCTCCTTCAATAAACACACCAAAACTGCATAGCAACCATTTATTAATAAAATTCCAAAAATACATCATACAAAATAACATGTCATAACAAAGATCAGTCCATGAAACAAAACTGTTGGCATTGTAAAACCACTCACCTTCTATGCCAGCCAGGCAACGTTAAATCCCATCACTCACTCTGAACATGCTGCCATCCTCAGAAGCAGTATGCCACCACTCATTTCTGAATGCCCACTTGCCCAGAGAAAAAGGGGGGAACACAGGTGACAGGTACAGCGGAACACCTCTTACTCCTCTCACATCGTAGCACTAATCTATTAAACTTCTCCTACCCAAAAAAAGAGAGGGAGGGAGGGATTGTGTCAAATCATGCCCAAAGTAGGGTTGATGTATCTCACCTACCTAAGATGAACCTCATTGAATCCCTTTCCCCTTTATACCTACATCACTTCCTAGACTCCTCCCTAAACTACCTCTAACAGTTAACCCTTTCCTGATCTACTCATCCCAATATCCTTGACTCCACACACTACTCATACCCCCCCCTGCAAATAATTGCTCAGGAGCCCTTGGACAAATGTGTCTGCCAGCAAACTGTCCCCACGTTTCTTCAATAAACACACCAAAATTGAATAGTGACTATATATTAATAACATTCCAACAAATATATCATCATACAAAATCACATGTTATAAAAAAGAGCAGTCTATCAAACAAAACAACTGTTGGTGGCATAAAACAGCACACCTTAAATGTCAACTAGCAGCATTACTGTTGTCATCATAAAACTGCACACCTTCCATCTCAACTAGCAGCATTAAATCCCACCACTCACTCTGACCATAACACCATCATCAGAAGCAAAATGCCACCACTCACTTCCAGATATCTGCTTGCCCAGAGAAAAAGGAGACAAAAGAACAGGGGTTCAACTGAACAACTCTTAGTCCACCATCAGCCTGCCTTTGTAGGCTGTTACCCCCTTACTTAAAACCTTTAATCAAATCCTTCAAAAACATCAATATATGAACATTGAACAAATCCAAACCAGCATTGTTTAAATGAGCTCCATCTCTCCTGACATAGAAAGGGTCTTTGTCATCAAAATCCCTGTGCTCAGTCATGTACAGACCTATCTTCTTCAAAACCCTTGCCACTCTATGACTGACAAATCACTTCACTGTCTCAATGGCCATAAAATTACCTGCATGCTTCCACACCAGCCTGGGTATTATTTCTGACCATACTATAACTATCTGAGGGAATCTCAGTTTTGAATCGGATAGGTCAGCCACAATCCTCCCCAACAAAGCTCTTTTGGGCAATTGTCCCAAATGATTTCTACCTAAATTAACAACCAAAATCTAGGGTAAAAACAACCTTTCTGCAACTCCTCAAATCTCCCCAATATATTTTACCATCAAAGATCATGATAAACACACCAACATACTTTCCAAATGTCAATATCCAGACCCACCAACTTCATCAGGATGAATCACCAATCTCTTCTATGCCCAGTAAAGAAAATAGTTCCTAAGGAAAACAACAGATTCACTTGTAAAACAAGCAAACAGCAAGTGTTAAAATACACTTATCAAACATAAGATAAATAAGCTTCAGAAGGCCATCTCCCTGACCTATGAATCAATTCTACAGATCTTCCTTCCTCAGCATGATCTGGTACTGTACCAATTCTAAACAAATGAGTCAAAAATATGCATCCCTTATCACCTTGACATTCCAAAGCAGCTCTTATCTTACAAATAAACTGTGATGCATCTATCACTTTCCCATTAGCGGATTGAAAAATCAAGTCATCCATCCTACCACCTCGCAGCTTCTGCAATTGTCTAAGCCAGGTCACTGAACATAGCAGGTTATCCTTATTGCCCTGCAGCACAACCTATTTGCCTTTCCCTACATGGTCCATCTTCAACTTCTTTAACCAAATTACTACAGATAAATCCATAACACAAACATCTTCCCACAGTAATGACCCCAGAACTTCACCATCTCTAAAAGCGCCTGCTTATATAACTACTGCCAGGTCTGTGCAAGCAATATAATCGCTGTAATCTGATGCCAATTCAAACAAACCTTTCAAAAAAACCTGCAGCACCTGTTTATTTATGGGAAAGCGATGATCCCCTTTTGCCCCCTGCATTGTCTGCCAGCCTTTTACTAACTTACCTACTACCACTGGATTTGTCAAATCCTGAAGGCCTGCCAACCTTGCCAATGCACTAAACACCAGCAAATGAAATTTAATCAATCTCATTGCCTCACCTAAACAACAACAATGAACCACATACCTTGTCAACAAGACCACTAACTACTTCCTTTCCTGGACTGGTAACTGCCTAACAAACCCCATTAAAGCAGTAACTGCTGCATTGTAAGTCTTCAAAGTTGACTCTGAATAAGACTTTTGGATCAACAAACCTGCTGCACCTCTCCAAGTTCCCATGTCTTGGGAGGCAGCACCACAGGATTTTGACTTACGCTTGTAACTAGGGCCCAGCTGTGATGCCCACATCTTTTTCTTTCAGCTGTTCCCGTTAGGAATTGCCGCAGGAGATCATCTGTTTCCATTTCTTCCTGTCCTCTGCATCTTGCTCTGTCACACCAATCACCTGCATGTCATCTCTCACCACATACATAAACCTTATCTTAGGCCTTCCTCTTACCTTGCAGCTTCATCCTTAGCATCCTTTTCCCAATATACCCAGCATCCCTCCTCAACAAATGTCCTAACCAACACAATCTCACCTCCCTGGCTTTGTCTCCAAACCGCCAAACCTGGGCTGACCCTTTAATATACTTATTCCTAATTCTGTTTAGCCTCTTCACACCCAGTGAAAATATTAACATCTTTAACTCTGCCACATCCAGCTCTGACTCTTGCCTTTTTGTTACTGCCACTGTCTCCAGCCCATATAACATAGCTGGTCTCACTACCCTCTTGTAGACCTTCCCTTTCACTTTTACTGGTACTTGTCTGTCACAAATCACTCCTGACACTCTTCTCCATGCACTCAACCCTGCTTGTACTCTCTTCTTCACTTCTCTTCCACACTCCCCATTACTCTGAACTGTTGATCCCAAGTATTTAAGCTCATCCACCTTCGCCATCTCTACTCCCTGCATCCTTACCATTCTTCTATCCTCCCTCTCATTCACACACATATATTCTGTCTTAGTTCTGCTGACCTTCATTCCTCTCCTCTCTAGAGCATATCTCACTACTGCTAATAATTTGTGATGGTCACCCATATGTGACATCCCCATGCTGGGCCAGTAATCAAAGAGCCTGAATCCTCATCACTGAAACTGGAGAGCGACATGCACTTGGAATACAAATGGATGCACTCAGTATTTCCAGATGTAGGCCTCTCTGCATCAAGCACAATTTTCCTTAAGCACACACAGGGAACATACTTACCCTGGGGTCTGGATGTCTCTGTATCTGTCTCCCTCCAGGTCACCAATAAGACTCCCCACTAGAACAACTATAGAGTTAGGTCCTCAGACACGTGTCCAAGCCAAGTCCTCCAGTACCCTCTCTATAAACCCAGTGCTGCCCCAAGTAGCTGACATACACACTCTTTAAGATTTATTTTTCACACACACACACACACACACACACACACACACACACACACACACACACACACACACACACACACACACACACACACACACACACTCACACACACACACACACACACACACACACACACACACACACACACACACACACACACATGCACACACACACGCACACACACAAACACACACACACACACACACACACACACACACACACACACACACACACACACACACACACACACACACACACACACACCTGGGAAAGGCTGGGACAAATTACCTGCTCTACCACTTGCCCAAACTCATCCTCTCCTGGTGAAGCTGACTGGCCAAGACCTCCATCCTTACACCAATACTTCATAATGGCATTAATGCCCTCACGCCCTGGACCCATGAGATTAAACTAATAGACTACACAGGAACACCTGCCTGCAATAGAAGTGAAGTATGTGCCTACTACATCCAATGTATCTATCACTTGCCTGCATAGCCCTCTCCCCTGCAGTTTTGAGCATTTTTGCTAGAGAAATATTAGCATGCCTAACCTCCTAATGCAGCATCTTATTAACTGTTTTCCTCTTAGATAAACACTGATTGCACAACAGCCAAGCATTATTGGGCCTCATCCTCTGAGCCTCACAGATTGTCAAAAAATATTTAAACAATCACAGCGCCTGAGATGCATCTTTGAGGCATCTTTTCCCAGCACTAAGGACCATTCATATGTGAAACCCAGGACCCAATTTTCCCAGGTCCGAGACCTAAATTTGCTTGACCTCCTTCTATCCAAAACTGCTAATGTAGCAAGTAAATCTTTGGTTTCCGAAGCTTCTGCATCTACCAGTCCATCTTCTCCATAAATCAAGTGAAATGTGTCAACAAAATCCCGTTTTCTTATCTTCTACTTACCTACTCCTGAAACATGAAGTGTAATAAACACCACCCTATCCCCTTCTCCAATAAAAGCCTGAAATGACAACCAGTATCCTGGTTGCACCTTCATGTCCAACTCACTAACGTCAACTGCCTGCCCATGCTCCTGATCAACATGGCCCATAGATTGCTCTAAGATGCTTCTTCCTGCATTCCCCTTCAAGCTTCCACCTCCTGCCTGCCTACTTGTTTCTTACACCTGCTCCCCAAAAAACATCAATGTCTGTAACCTGGACCTCCTTGCTCTAACTTCTCATTTCCCACTCAAGTTTCTACTTGGGAAATGGGTACATTACATGTAGGCAGCTGGGGCTTCACCAATGCATCTCCAATGGCCCCTGGCCTCCCACATCTAGGTGATTACCTCGCTCCCTTTCCTGCTGTGATACCCCTGAGTTCCTCCAATGCCTTTCATTTCCTCCTTCTTCTCATGCAACTGCCTGCTGCTGGCTCTACTGCCACCTCCCACTAGTGTGCAGGATAACTCTCCATCCTTGAAGAGCTCATCCTCCTGGGAAACTAACCTGGCACAATGCTTTTTTTTGGCTTGCATCTAGACCATTTGGAAGACAAACAAAATGTATTCACCAACTGCTCCACTACAAAACTTAAACAGATCTCCCCCTTTTCTTAAGCTCTAATCTTCCCCTCTCTGTGCCCCTCAATGCCTTACTGATTTGATCACCACTATGACCCACCCACCCCATGCTAGATACCCAGGTCCACCACAGTATGCTACCTTCTACAGCCAACAAGCTCTCTTTACCAAAAAAAGTCCCCAGTAAATTTAACTCACCTGTCAAAAGGTGGGAAGGGGTTGCAAACCCTGCAACTTTGGCACAGGAAGCCATTTGTTAAGACAGAACTGTAACCCCTTACAGTAGCCAAAAAGCATCTTTCCCCCAGTTTGGCACTGTGTTTTTATTCATTTATTATTTCGTATTCATATTTCTGCTCTGGACCCCCCCCCCCCCATCACCTCCCAGTAACACTGTAGCCTACAACTAAGACCCTCTATATTGAACTACTGATCACATAGCTGCATAATGAGTAAGCTATTCACCCTGAAAACCCATCTAGTAAAAGCCAATACCCCAGCATCAACCCATCCAGCACCAACTGCCTATAAAGTGTTAGGGTTATCCATTAATTAAACCACAATGAAATTCTACCCTTCCCCATCCACCCAACCCTACTTACAGACACTGCCTTCTTTTATGAACAAAGTGATCCACTGCTGATAGGAACTCCAAACTGCTCATTGCCCAACACAAGCAGTCTCGCTAGACAAAAAAAAAAAACTTGCCCAAAATGCCAAACCAAATCTACCCTATCATGTGAGTGCCCAACATCTTTATGGAACCATTTTTGATAAAGATTAGTAAAATTTCCCATGTCTTTTATATATTCTTATCTTATTTATTTTTCTCTTGTAACTGCCACTACACCAACCTTGCCACACTTCCAGATATCAATGGCTGCCTCCACACCATGCTGAGATGACCTCTGACCTCAAATGATGGCCACATGGCTGCTTACCAGTGCAATGGCCCATACAGGGTGCAATTAGGTACTCTAGACACTATCTGTCTCAAAAGGTTGCATCTATTTGATGCCACAACCAAACTACCAACCCTGCAACCCTGGACCAAACTCTTAGTTCCCCAAAGCAGCACACCTCCCCAACTCAGCCCCAGGTCTTGCTCTATTCACCCATTTCCACTAAAGCCTGGCCAAAATCTACATAACTTTTCCAGTACTTATTTTAATAACTTCTTTTAACAAGATATCACTGCAGCAACCATACAACCCCCATACTTGCACAAAACAAGGTCAAGAGCTCCTACATTCCCTGCCATAAACTCCCCACTTTCTGAAAGTATAACCACTTTCTTCTACAAGTAGTATTGCCCTACTCCCCCTGAAAAACCTTATCTCGACCAGCATACCACCAAGCTACCTACATCTGGTCCACGCTATCCCTACTACACTTGGTCACTCAGACATGGCTCTCCACTGACAACTGCTTGTTTCAAACAATGTCAAAAAATATTTGATTTTCCCACACACTTAGAATAAACCTCATCACCCCACCTTTCCCCTTTACACCTACATCACTTCCTAGACTCTGCCCCAACTACTTCTAATAATTAACCCTTTCCTCCACTACTCATCCCAAATGTCCTTGACTCTACAGACTCCTCATATTCCTCATCCTCTCCCTGTCCATCAATTCACTGCTCAGGAACCTTCGGACAGATGTGTCTGCCAGAAAACTGCATTTATCAGCTAGCATGGGCTTAGGAGACTATACCATATAACAGATGGCATAACCCTGAAGTGATTGTGGTTATATAGTTGCACCACAATAAATATCATAAAGAAAAACATAAATCACATGCCCTTAGAAAATATGATGGTAATGAACTTTCTTTCCATGTCACATCTTACTATGTGAATAAATACTTATGGCATAAACAAAGATGATGTCTTTGTAAATCATTTGTAGACTAAAATGTTAAAGATAAGTAAGGCAAAAGGAAATACATATAGTTACAGTCACATGTACCTAAATACCAGCTGCTGCAGTGTGAGATAGAGCAGGGCACAGACCTGATTGAAAGGTAGCACACTTTAATTGCAATTGACTGAATACAGATATATATTTCCCAGGGGAAACTTAATGCATTTAGTAGAAAACACTGGGATATTTTACTCCTGACCAGTATTGTGACACAGTTTTCATTAGTAATATAAAAAGTAGGCTTTCATGTCCCTGTTATTCAGCAAGCTATAAAATACTTCCTATACATAGTTTACCAAAAATAAATTGAAAAATTATGATATTATTTATTTTCTAGAAAATAAATAATGGTGTGATTAGAAAAATTCTATACTATAGATATTTTTGCTAAATTCTCTTCTGGAATTCTTTCAATAAGCAGCATAATTCTACTTCACCAGTACTATCTATGACAATCAAAGTACAACAATATAAACTTTCTTCCATCTGATGCATTTAGAACATAATCTTACATTAAGAATTGTTGTTATAGCTGTCAGTCTTTTTCTTGGCTTGTTCATTTGTAAAGCTATACATTTGTGTGTGGTGTGTGTGTGTGTGTGTGTGTGTGTGTGTGTGTGTGTGTGTGTGTGTGTAGTACACACACACACACACACACACACACACACACACACACACACACACACACACACACACGCACATGTCGATATCTATATTTCTCTGTCTCTCTACCTATATTTATATCTACCTATCTATATATAGTATACACCACCTCACTGACATGAAAAGAACAATATTACGTAATGCATTTAATCTTTGTGAAAATTATAGGGCAACAGATGTCAGAATGTTTGTAATTCAGTGGAAAATATTGACATTTTCTTTCTTCTTCTTTCTGCCAGTTCTTAACTTTATGTCAGTTCACTAATTTGGCCTGTGCTTCCTAATATGAGTTCATGAACATGGAATTCAAAACACTAACCAGCTGTGGGAATCAAGAAATTAGCCTGTCACAGTGAAAGATATGCAAGCATGTACCTTATCCCAGTACGGCAACATCACACATTCACTTAAGCTGCAAGGATAAAAACATGAATGCTGAAGGAAAGAATCTGGATGGGTTATTCAACTGAAAGAGTAAAAAGAAATGCAGCATTAATATGTTTCATGTTCTATTTACTTTGTCATTTCAATTCATGACCCCAAGTATTTCTTCACTGTTTTGACATGTGAGTACAGTTGGAAAGCTTCTTGGTGTAGTTTAGCACAACCTTTTGAACTCTAAACCTCAACTACATACAACTGATATCAACTGCAAAATATGCAGCATTTCAAGGAAATTTAAAAATAAAGCCAGGGTTAAGCAACCTGCAAATCATTTAAGCTAAACTTATATTTTCTACTAGAAAAAATGAGTTTAAGTTTTGTTTCACTGCCTGTCTCACAGCTGACAAAACATATCTTTCTCTAGTTTAATGTGCATAATATACATGTAAAGCATACAGTGATATCACAGTAAAATCAGTATTAATGGAAATAGCTTTCTTCATGTACAGAATATCTCTGCATAGTTAAGAAATAGCTAATTACTATACATGGAGTGACATTCCTCGTGAAAGGCCAAAGGAATCTAAATGCTTGTCTTAGCTCTAAGCTTTGTCAAGATCGGTTATTGCTGTTACTTTAAAATGTGAAGCATGCACACTTTTTATACTTTGTTATACATTTCAGTCATTAACTTCATTGGCAAATAAATATAAGTGGTGCAAAGTCAATATTATGAGTTAGGATGCTAATTAAAACTTTATATTACTGCAAAACAATGTACACGTTATTTATCACAAGAAAATTGAGCACATTATTCTGTGTTTCTATTCTAACTGTGTCTTCTGTGTATATGTTCTCATAGGTTCATAGGCTGATACTAGGCTATCGGCCCTAGGGCCTATACAAACTTAGCCATAACAATTCCCTGAATATTTCTTTCCACAATATTTAGTTCCCTTGACCCCTGTTTAGCAGGGTGACTGACGTAATCCCCGGGATGAATTTCCTATCTCCCATCCAATCATCAAGGTTCCTTTTGAAGAGGGCCAAGGAGGCGCTCTGCTTGACATGTATGGGTAGTCTATTCCAGAGTATGGAGAGTCTTTGGGTCAGGAACTTATCCCTCCAAAGCCTTCAGCACCTGGTATTCCCAGGCTGATTCTCAGGCAGTCCACTATCCAAATACTAACCAGGCCCCTTTGTTTCCATGAGTTTTCTCCACAGCATCAAGTTCTTGTTCACATCCCAAAAATATATAGACGGTAGTCATGAGAGGTACCAAAAATACAGCAACAAAGAAGGTGCACATATGACCATTGCTCGGCTATGATAATATGAACATCCGAAAACAAAAAGCCAGCAAAAGGTGGAAAATGCATAAATATAAATATAATTTATTGAAAAAAAGACAAGGGGGAATAACTCCCCTGACCACACATATCCAAACCGGTTTCGGCTGAAAAAAAGCCTTCTTCAGTGGATGAAAAACACTCAGAACAACCAATACCCAGTATATATATATATCTGGAGTATAATATGAGAACCAATTAAAACAGATGATAGATAATTCAAAATTGGTCATTAAGACCAGGTAGAAAAAGGGCTCCAAGTTTAACTATCCATTTCCTTTCCTTGAAATTCAGTAACTCATGCCAATTGTGTTTATCCCTGCATGTAGCCTTAATACAATCAATAATAACAAACTTAAAAGAAGCTGATGTATGCTTTAAAACATGCTTGTATAGAGCATTATTTCGGCGTTTGTTTCTGATGTCACTAAGGTGTTCACCAATTCTTAGACGAAAAGGTCTAGAGGTTTGCCCCACATAAAATGCAAAACAGGTGCAGGTAGCCAAATAGATGACCCACTCAGTACTACAATTAGCCCAAAATTTGATGTAAAAAATCTCAGGAGTATTCCTGCTACTAAATTCCCAGGTATATTGAACCCGAGCACAGTATGAACAGTGACCACAGGGAATACAACCCAAAACCGGTCCACCAGTAAGAGATAGTTGTATAGAACCTATAGAATCAAAAAAAGGCCTCTTGTAGTGACTGAACATGGAACCTAATGTACGTCCCCTTCTGAAAGAGAAAGAACACCTGTCTCTTAAGAAGGGGTATAATTTTTCATCTGCCATCAAAATATTCCAATGTCTATGGATGATATTCATAAAGCCCCTGGAATTTCGTCCATAAGTGGTAACCAGCCGTAAAGGCTGTTGAACAACATCCTTATTCTTGTCTTTATAACATAATAAATCCTGCCTATTTAGATTGGAAGCCCAATGTTTAGCCAAGTTGACCATACCTGGACGATAACCTCTCTCAATAAATCTGCGAGCAAGATCATCCCGAATAGTTACAAAAGACTGCTGGCTAGAACAAATCCTTCTGGCTCTCAAAAATTGGGATATAGGTATGTTCTGGATGATATGTTGTGGGTGGAAGCTGGTAGCGTGTAACAACGAATTATAGTCAGGAAATTTTCTGAATAATGTAGTGGACAAAGTATCATCCACATTCCTATTAACTTCCACATCTAGAAATAACATCCTAGATCTATGATAGATCATCTTGAATTCAATTCCCCATATATTGTCGTTGAGATAATCAACAAACTCCTGGAGATAACTCTCATCAGCCTTCCACACCAAAAATACCCCTAGGAGTGTGTGTGTGTGTGTGTGTGTGTGTGTGTGTGTGTGTGTGTGTGTGTGTGTGTGTGTGTGTGTGTGTGTGTGTTGTGTGTGTGTGATATGTCCACGTGCATGCTCACACATTTGTGAGTATGCGTACCTGATGTCCATCCATTATAGGGAGTGACTAGTCACTTTATGCTGTTTACCTTTCAAAATAGACCCAGGCTTCCCACAATCTTAAATTGTAGCTAGAATGAACAATATAAGCTCATAAATCATTCTGAAAATATGTTGAAGGATGATTTGTCAAGGGACAGTGTACATGTGATATTATGACAGGACAACACTATTCGTAGCTTTAAATACTAAAGTTAAAAAAAAAGGTGAAAGGTGCACAGAGTGGAAATATATCTTCTAATAAAATACAGTAATGTGGTAATGCCACTTCGTAGTGCAGAATATAAGTTAGCATTGAGGTCCATCATCAGAGCAGATTAGCAATGAAATTCTTCATAGCTTTTTGCAAAGATTATTTTATGTATATAGCAATAATGTTTTCAACTTTGTACAAATTATGAAGAGTTGAACTACATAAAGGAATAATGTTATAATGGGTTGCACATAATATATGTAAACATTATGCTTCTGCTAATATACACACATAGACAAATTTTAATATTAAAATAGGAAAAGCAGTATCATTTTAGAAGTCACATCCCACATAGTTTAACTAATCTTACACTAGGTGTACATTTCTATTGCATTGAACAGAATTAAAGATGTGAATACACTGACCTCTTCAGACAATAGACTGGGTCATAGAAGGCAACAGGACATAACAAATGGACAAAGAAGGAGAGTTTATATGTACGTTATATGGGCTTCTAGATCTGAATGAGGCAAAGGTCATGCATAGGCTAAGAGAGGAGTAATCCATCATTGTCAAATCTCTCTGTTTTTCTTACTTTCTCTTACAACTATTTGCTAACTGTTTTATACGGCTTCAATCAGTGTCAAATAGACTTTTTTGTTGATACATGCAGTTATTTAATAGCTGTTGCCAAGGTTCATTTGTAACATGGTTGCTTTAAAACCATTGCATACATTGCCTTAAATCCCATACTGGAATCTAGCAACAACTTGGAACAAATTTCACTTAGGAATATTGCAGTAGGGAATACCTGGACTATGGAAAGCCAATTGGAAAGCAATACCTGTATGCGTTCATAACGTAATCTTTGTAGATTAGGGTGATTTTTATCATTACAGGCATTTATGCTAAAGAGTAACAGATGACTGAGAGAATCTTACAAGCTGTGTAGCATAAAACTCAACTTAAGTCATTAGGGTTGCTGAAGTTTAAAACTGCTTAGAAATCTTGCACAGGAATGAAAAAAAATGTTAATTACTTTTAAAATAAAGCAACTAACAGTAAAGTTAATAGTGTGCAGTCTCTTAATATGATTTGATGTTTCATGTGATGATGTTTATAATTTTGGAAGTTATGTGCAGTTTTATTTATTTGCTACACAAAATGTTTTGTCAGCGCACAAAGCTCACTTGTTTAATGTAAATGTTTTATGTGAATATTTATACATCAAAATGCATATAAACAAGAATTAAAACACTTCATGGTAACAGTCGTACAATTCATTTGTTCAGCAGATGTTAATGTTCTCCTTTGAACATTTGTCACAACTATGGGAGATCATACTTATATAGTTAGAACAGAATGATCTGAATCCATTTAAAGTTCAATAGAAAGTCATGCCAGCTGATGTTTCAACAGACTGGTAGAGAGACACACTGGAAAATGAAACTGAAGCTGTAGACTTAAGCA
Organism: Protopterus annectens; assembly: GCF_019279795.1. NCBI lineage: Eukaryota > Metazoa > Chordata > Ceratodontiformes > Protopteridae > Protopterus > Protopterus annectens. The sequence continues at coordinate 417,700,757 of NC_056727.1, read as the reverse complement.
ATCACAGCTGCTCTTCTCAGAAAAAAATGTATAGTCTTAGAGCAATATTCCTAGACAATAAAACAGAAGAAACAAAGCTAGAAAATATGTAACACAGAATGTCATGAAAATTGTTCATTTTTATCATCTTAACCGATGGACCAATCTTTAGAAACTGGGCAAAATATACTAAGGTTGTGTGAATTTTTAGGGTGTTTTATTAAGTAAGGGAGTTCAGTGGATACTGTCAGGGCTTCTGATTTAACATATTTGTAGCACAATCTGAAAAGAATGGTTCACTGGTGGAAATAGACTCAAACAGTATCATGTCCTAACAGAAAATAGTTTAAAAATTCTTCACTTGTATTGTTTAGGTAAATGTAATGTCACACTCAGAGTTAAGTGCTGCTACAATAAACAACAATAATGTTGTACTTTATAATTATTTCAGATTTGAATGCACTGATGATTAGACAGATCATCCCTAGTATGGTTTTTAACAGAAACAACTTTATCTGATGTATAATATGGAAATTCCATACACCTATTACCTAGCTAGTCACAGTACATCTGCTCACTTCCACTTTCACAAAAAAGCAAGTGGTTTAACTCCTTCTAGCCTGATCTCATGTTTCTACATATCCATCCCAGCACCTGATTATATAAACTACACAGCCCTTCCAGATCTTAAGCACAAAAACCTAAACCTCGCACCCAGTTTCCAGTCTGACTCCTTGGTCACTTTACTCTAAACCTTCACTCCCCCTCCCTAAATCTAAAGTCCCTGATCACTCCCTAACAGTAAAACTCCATTCCTGCTTCCTAAATCTAAAACTCCAATAGCCCAAAACTTACATTTCCTTATCTCCCCAACCCTAGAACTCTCTTCCACTCCTAAACCTAAATTCCTGATCATATCCTAAAGCTAAAACTCCCTTTCTGCTACCTAACCCTTAAACTCCCTTTTCACTCAAACTCTAAATATTCTTCCCACTCACTAATCCTAAACCCCCATCCTGATCAATAATCCTATAATCCTTCTGCCTTGTCTCATCACAACTGCTCGCTAAACTCAAATTTGAGTATGATTAGGAGCAGATAAAGCTCAAAGGCCTAGCTTTGAGACAAGGGTTTTCGAGCACTTGGGACTTAATCACTTGTAGGGAACCTGAATGAAACACTAAATTGATAATGATATTGTATTCTGGATTCTGCACCAAGAGTTGCACACCTTTTGCTAGAATGCAACAATCTTGTTTTGTGAAACACATATTTTTACCAAATACACATGTAGTGAACAAAAGCTTTGGACTGACATTACTTTAAACTAAAACATAATCACAATAATAATTAATAATTAATACTTTTACAAACTCTAAACTGGCTGGAATTCAACTCCTACTCCCTAAACTACAACTTATTTAACCATCTTAAACCAACCTTCCCTCTGCCCTGCCATCTCTTCCCTTAGTTCTCTTTATACCCCTAGCCATTGTCTTTGAAACTCAGAATATTTCAAGTCTCTATTATGACTGGAGGTTGACATGTAGTTTAAGTTTTTCCTTGTTGACATATTTTATCCTGTCCTAAATATTTAATTCTGTAACTCTGATTTGACTGTATGCTTACTGGGGCTTTTCCCCCCAGGCTTCTGTTGAAAATGGGCCTTGGCTCAGTTAGACATACCCGGTTAACAAATGTCAAAATAATTAAAATAATAATAATAATAATAATAATGTTAATAATAATAATGGCACAGCTGTAATAAAATATCTGCACATTTTAGCATTTACACTTTTGTAAAATTTATAGAGCATTTAATAGGTGAAAGACAAAGCAGAAGCAGTTTTTATGTCAAATTATTTTAACAAGACAGCAATGATTATGAGATTTAGTCACATATGTATATTTAAAGAACAGAAAAAAACACAATGACAAGCCCTAAGTTATTGTAGTTCTAGTGAAAACAAAGGCATGGTATAGCCACCGTACTGACACAAACATTTCAGAACATTTAACAGCAGTTCCAAAATGTTTGCTTTTACTGCAACTAGTATTGTTGCCATGGTAGAATAATTAGATTTAAAATTAGTTTCAATACTCGATAAACTTTTTTTTGCAAAGACCTCGGTAATCCATGTGGTTATAATGAGAACACAGTTATGTATTAATTACTGTTACCTCCCCAGAATACTCACATGCATTTTCTTGTCTGGTTCCTGGCTAGCATTTTCTCTCTGTTTATTCTTCATTCCCTCCCCGTGCTCATGTTTTTTTCTGTGTGGTGCTTCAGTTTCCTCCCACATTCACATGCGTGCTACATATCAGAACTGGGCACCTTTAA
>NC_056727.1:417645934-417695934 GCF_019279795.1 Protopterus annectens | reverse complement strand
TGTGTGTGTGTGTGTGTGTGTGTGTGTGTGTGTGTGTGTGTGTGTGTGTGTGTGTGTGTGTGTGTGTGTGTGTGCAGAATAAAATGACTAGGGAAGGTAGCAGGAGCAGGCAAATAAATATGAAATACAGACATATACAAATAGGGGTGGTATGGATGTGTAAAGAGAGAACAACAGTAGAAGGATGCAAACATAAAGTGCATGGACAATGGCCAAAGGGGATGAACTATGAAAAGACATATAAGGCAGGGTATCCTAGATGGAGGATAATGCAAGGTACCTGAGGTATACCAGAATACCCCAGGTGGTAGCCCACACAAGTGTCAGTCATCTCAGCTGCAGAGGACGTTAACAGGTTCTGTACCTGATTCATAGGATCATAGGATTATAGGAGCATAGGAAATCACTAGGCTAATGGCTCTGGGGGCCTTACAAGCCTAGCCAAGAGTTTATCCCCAAAATATAAACCTCAGACAGTACCTGTCACCCCTGTCAATGAGGGACACAGAAGGACACCCTGGGACAAATTTGTGGTTTCCCATCCACTCATCAATTTTGCTTTTGAAAAAAGGTGGTTGCCTGATGGTTGGCACTAATTAGTCATACAAATCTATAACATATGCCAGAAGGTGCACAATGATGTCCATTTGGGCTTCCAACTAGTAATGCATGCTTGATACAACAAATGTCTACACCTGATGCCAGATGACCACACGAGACCCCTCCAGGTCGCTCACTGAACATTCAGAGAAGCACTCACCCTAAGGCAGACATTTCTGTTTTTCATGATCCTCTGCTGCAGTGAAAGAAATTAGGAAAACTTAGTTAACCACTCATCCTGTAAAAAGAAGGAAAAACTCAATACCCAGAAAAAAGTACCAATATATATAGTGCTGACTGAGCTGTCTGTCACACTTTCTCTAACCTCTGCCTCTCTCTGTTGAAACAGTTTGGGGTGAGGTCTTTGTACCTGTGTCTACACTGCTTAAAAGAATGGATTATTCCAGGGACACCACTTATCATCCTGGAGAGCCTTTGCCAAACATTCATCTAAAAGGTGCATCAGGCACTTCTCAGAGTCACACTGGAAAAGGTACAAGGCAAAGTCTGACCTTTCTCTCATACTAGTCAAGAGCCCTACTGACATCAGCAACTAAGAAGGCCATGAACACTCAACAGTTCTGCTCATGGAATAAAATAGTAGCCCGATTTGCGCCTGTGAAACTATCTTGTGTTAGACTGTCATAAAAGCAAAAGCACAGAGGACAAGAGACAGAGGGCTTGTGATGAGCAATCAGGGCACCCAGACTAAAATCTAAACAGAGACAAGGGAGTACATGCAGACTCCTAATAGAAGGAATCACATCCTAAAACCCATCCAGAGAACCAAAGTTGTTAGATGGGAACACTTCTTACAGTGGCATTGTGTCAGTATTCACTAACTACCACACACCCTGCCAGGACAGCCAGCTTACTGTGAACAGTGCCAGTCTCTGACTGCAATGGATAGTGACATAAAATTCTAGCTAAATTTCTACTCTCAGATTTAAGGCAATGATTGCCCCAAACAAGCAGGGATTTTCATCAAAGACAGCAGCCACCAATCCCAGCCACTTTATTGGGTACAAACCTCAGCTATCTGATTGTGTTAAACTCATCACAATAAAACATTCTGGCTGACTTCACAAACATGTATACTACCTCTGCAAAGCCAGAACAATGACTGCTTAACTTGAGCAAATGGCTACAGTGACAATCACTTTCATCCACAGGCACACACACACACACACACACACACACACACACACACACACACACACACACGCACGCACGCACGCACGCACACACACACACACACACACAAACTTGCAGACATAACCATCAGGTGCAGTATTATTATACAATGTTTCACTGTGATCAAATGAATGAATGAAGAACAGCATAAATATGTGACACACAAAAATGTTTCTCACCTCACTGCTGTCAGAATACAATGTGAAATCCACTGCAGTCCCCATCCTCTCAACCTTTTAGTTCAAAAATCAAGAAGAAAATGTAAAACTGATGATGAGTAAAAGGCCAAAATTAAGGTCAGTTATTACATTTATACACTTAAAGACCACTAGAAAACAGGCTTTGCATTAACATGCTTTATTTCAAATATATTGCATCTAAAACTCAAATATCTATCATTATTTAATGACAGCAGTCCTCACTTGAGTTGCTTGAAAAAGCACACAATTTACAAGAAAGAGACCAAGGTATAAGACAACAAAATAAGGAATGTTCTGTGAAATCAGGGGCAGTTGAGAGCACCCCTCACAAACATACAGACAGATGTGCATCATTTACAGAAACATATTATGACTGTGAATTTACACCTTAAATGTTTGTGATCAAATACATGAATAAATTCTTAAATAACCGCCATGCAGGAATTTATATTATCAGTTTACTGCTGTCAAAATACAGCATACAACCCATTATAACCCTTGGCATACTTCTGTAATCTGTTAGTTCAAAAATCAAAGTGAAATCTAGAATGTCATATAAAGGACCAAAATCAGGGAACAGTAATGCTCTTTCATACTTATAACCTTGCTATACTAACCTGCTTTAAAGTAGAAGCTTCTTCTGAAGGCTATTAAGTCCAAAATTCAAATCTGTGTTATTTAGTAACTGCTATCCTTACTAATCTGACAGAAAAAAACACACACAGTTTAAAAAGAACACCTCTACATACTCAATTGAGTTATGGCAATCCTAACTGATTTGTCAGACATAAATACAAATTCTACAAAAACAGACTGATATACCAGGCAAAATCAGAGATAGTGACAGCTTCCTTTCCCTTACACACACACACACACACACACACACACACACACACACACACACACACACACACACACACACACACACACACACACACACACACACACACACACACACACACACACACACACGTACAAACAAGCACAAACATACATAATACTCTACCATTATTTCCACAAATGCACACACGTCCATTCTTCTGAGAGCAAGCTCCTACCCCATACTTGCTTAGACTCAAGAAAATCCTCACTTATCCACACTTGGGATCATATACTCAACACATTACTTTAACTACCTAGGCTGACATACCCACAAACACACACATATACACACAAACACACACACACACACACACACACACACACACACACACACACACACACACACACACACACATATACATGCACATACTCATATACACATATATACACACTAATACTCCACCAAGGCTTCACTGTGCATACCTGTACTGCAAGACCTCCCATAGAAGTGAATATGTAACCATGGTCAGAAGATGGATTTGCACTTTTCCTCAGTATTTTTCAGTTTAGATACCTGTATTTTACTACCATGAGTAAAAGTAAAAGATAAAATATGGCCCATATCAAATTCTTACTGTCACTATACCCCATACCTATGTAGTTCTAGTAAAATATGAGAATACTGATGTGTATCCAGGCCCTGTTTTCAAAAACATTACTCTCCATGACCTAATTCTCCCATTCTGGCATCAGTCCTCTGGCTTAAACATATACCACATAAATGCTTGAAGTTTCTACAATAAATAATAACTTGCATCAGCCGAATCTCTGGTATCATCATGATGTCCGAGACTTAACTAAAGCCACATATGAATGAGTTAGTAGCCAAAAGTTAGTCTTCCCACCTTCCATTAGCTCTTTCAAATTAGCATATGCAATCTGCCGGACATCACTGACAGATAAGTATTCAGGAAAAGCAATATCCTAGACTGGGCCCTCACCTCTGACTTCTGACACTGCAGCAATAACGTGGGCTGGCATCACGCCAGATTGTATTAGCGCTTACACTCGTATATTTATTAAATAAAATCATTCAACAATCGACAGATCAAAAATCAATGAATCCCTTTATTGTAATACAATTTAGAACAAAAAAAAAAAAAACACTTTGATGACAACAACTCCACATCTCTCCTTAAAAATATCAACTGGGTCACTTTAAAAACTCCAAACCTTCACAAAGCCATCTTTTAACAAAGTCTCAGCATTCAGTATTATAGCCTCTTTATAGATGCATAGATTTATAGGTTTAGACAGACTTTAATCAGAAACGTTTAATGGTAATGTGGTGCTACAGTTACCTACAGACAGTAAATACTGCTACCTGATGCATATAAGACATCATGCTTGAAGGTAATACTTGTCCAGTACCATAATTTTTAACACAATAAAAGCATTCTTCAGAAATGCAAGGCTCATTCCCAAAACAGCAAAACGACCACTGCAAACACCTTAAGCTGTTTGATCTAATGTATGTGAAGTATTAAAATAAGATTAAAAAAGGCTCAGCTTTTTCTACTCTGAAATCCATATAGCTATGACAAAGCCCAAAAATTCAATGATCACTAGCAGCAGGTCATTCTCTCACATCTGTCCTCAGGCTCTTCTGTATTTTCTTTCTTTTAGAGGTTCCTTTTCCCTAGGTTTTCTTAACCAGCTCTTGTCTACCCAGCAAATGCTATCTTGTAAATATGTAAACAGACCCCCATCTCTGTCTCAGTGTATAAAAATAAAATAAAGAATAATGTTCTAGTTCTTTCTGTCTCACGCCACATTAATAACTCCTTTAGAGTTTAATTCTTAGAAGTGCATGATTCCTACTGTCTTTTCTTAGGCAACTATGTATGCATACTTAGATGGTAGGTATTCTTCTGAATTAAGTTACATACTTCTTATATTGCTATTCGGACATTACCTTATTCTGCAGTAAAGCTTCAAAACTACTACATATTTTCAGAGGGTATTACATTTCTACTTTTATAAATGATCAATACAAGTATAATAAGTAAACAAACTGCAGTTGAAATGAACCTGTGCTAGATATTTCAATCCTATCTCCCATTTCATTTGCATTATGGTGTGGAGCTTTCCTTCCTGGAGCTGCACTGAATATAAGGTTGGCTCAGTCAGCTATTTTTGAGCAATAAATGCAAAGAAACTAACAAAAATGAAAGAAAGTAAAATATGTAGCTGGATGTAATCAATTATTATGTTCTGTGAGTACATGGTGCCTTTCATTAATGGAAGAAATACTTCTTTTTTACTTTAAAAACAATTACACTGAGAATACCAGTGTCATCCCTGTACAGATAAATGAAAACCGTTGACATAATGCACACAATCTGCAGTATTGTAGACTATCCAGCTTTGGGTAAATTACAGAGACTCGCAGGACAAATGAATGCATAGCCAAAGAATGTAAAGTGCCTTTATTAGTTTTGACTACATATAAGCTGCCAATAAGGTAGGCTTTGAACCGCAGCTGCCCTCTCTGAATGTCATCTGTTTTGAGTAGCAGCTTGCAAAGATTGTTATGACATTTGTTGTTAAATGACTTTGTTCCATAAGTGGAAATGAGCCGTGACTCACAGTCAGGGTTAAGGGCAGCACATAGATAATTTGTTATCTTTTATAAATAAGACATATAAAGCAGCATAGGTCAAATTCATTTAACACTTCATTCAGAATGTTATGCTGTAGAAGATTCACTTCGAAAACACCTTGTGCACTGATTCGCTGAGGAGCTGCTGCTAACAGGCTTCTTTAAGACTTAGCAGCAGCTGATAGCAGCTGGGATGAGCTATGATTTGCAATTCAGTCATTACAGCAGTACAGTATACTAATGGGATCTAATGCAAGACTGAAAAGAGGCTTACATTGTACAGCCCTACTGAAGTCACTTAATACTGCAGATATACTTAGCAACTAGCAGAACAATGAATCTCTGCTTTATGCAGATTCAGAGGTCCAATTTTTGTTTGCTTGTTTGCCTTTTTTTTTGCATCACTTTTCTTACCTTGCCTGTTGACTGTCCTGCCATGGAGATTGTGCCTATTCATTTCTGGAAGGTAGAGGGATGATTAGAATGTAGTCATCGTCCATCCAGCCATTTAATTTTTTTTAATACTGACATCTAAGACTACATCTCTGTGGATCCCATAAGAGGGAGACCTCTGGTGGGCTGCATAAGGTATGTAACTTATGAAAACAAGTAGTGTGATTCCTTATTGAACCTGCCTGCTTTGTAAGCTGAGGCATCCCAGCAAGTCTTGTCTCCACTGTGGCTACATTGATGGGATCCACATCCTTAGATATGCACTCCAATCTCAACCCCCAAAAGAGTGGGTACATTTAAACTTGCCACTTCTTTTCCTCTCCAAGTGGCTCCTCTAGTACCCAAGATCCTGGTTAAATCCAGGTTGTCTGGGATGTAGTCCGAGCACCACTCTTCCATTTCATGAAGTCACAATTTAGAAAAGCTAAATAAACTGTGAATAAACAACTGTGTTACCTACTGGACTGCCAGCTGGTTCACAGAAAGGATGCAGGAAATCAAAATAGTGGAAGTTATCCCCAGATGCAGACCAGTCACCAATGGAGTCCCCTAGGGTTCTGTGCTGGGACATCTCCTGTTTAGTATCTGCTTTTCTGAAGGAATAATGAATACCCAAGGGCTCTGGTTCACTAAGTTTTCAGATGACTGCAAGCAAGGAGCTGTCATAGAATCTCCAAATGACTTAACTATCCTGTATAAGGTTTTGTCCCAAATAAATGACTTGTGCCAAAATCATGGACTGAAACTAAATGCCAAAAAATGCATTACTGTATCCCTTGGGAAGTCATCTACTACATGCAACTACCACATTGACAAAACATTCCTAAGAGTTAACCCAGTTGTTTGGGATTTGGGAAGTTATATGGACAGTAACCTAACTTTTGACCAACACGTGTCCATTGTTGTAAGAAAACACTTCTATATTGCACAGCTTATAAACAAAGAGATTGTGTTTAAAGCTAGGATGTCTTTGCCCCCCTTTACCCAGCCCTCATTAGACCAGTCATTCAATGTAATGCCACCTTTGGCATGTATCTGTTCAGACACATGCAACAGCCATAACACCACAGAGATACCTTACTAAAAAAGATACAAGGTCTAAACAACATGTCCTGCATGGAGTGACTCAGAGCCCTGTCACTATACTCAGTATCCCACATACTGATAAGAGGTGAACTGTGTCTGGCATAAAAGGCCTCCTCCAACCCAGTACTGATGGATTTACTGCATATCAGCAAGTCAAATTGCATAAGAAATATCTGGTCTAGGGATGTAAACCTCTTGTGCAACTTCAGCAGAACAGTTTGGAGGAACAGGTATATCTCACAGAGATACCGTTGCTTTGGAACAGATTCCACATCCACATAAAACAAAGCTCGTCCCTGTCCATATTCAAGTGCAACTTGGATCTATGGATGGGAAACAGAAAATGTATCCCAGGACTGCTCCCTGTGTAATTAATGGACAGAAGAAGCTCCTAAATACTTTATCCCATGCATTTGCACTCTCAAACTATTGATGGTATGATCCCAGTTATTCATATTAGGGCTAATATATACTTATCTACCATGGGATGAGTAAGGCCAATTTCTAATCAAACAGGATACTTTAATTCAAGCACAAAAAGTGAATATAACTAGACTTAAATGATCCTTAAGGGTAGCTAGCCTAATATTTTCCTATGAACATATGAACCTACAAAGGGTACCCTACATTAATTTGATGTGAGCTGCACTGACAGATGTGCACCAGTGATTCACTTTCTCCCTGCAGCATGGTCGTTATGGCCGTCCGAACCCTCTGATTATCTTTATCTAGTGATATGCCACAAAACTCATGGTACGGAAAAGAGCTTAGTTATACAGCTCTTGACTACCTACATATGTCCTATGCTCTTCTTTATTTGCAAATATTGTGACTACCTTGTGTTCGTTAAGTGTGAGTCAGACAAAATAAGAGACTCTCTGTATGGCAAAGACTGACTGTTAACACAGGCAGGTTGGAAATTTCTCTCACCACATTACATATTCTTCCATTTCTTCATAGCTCATCATGCATGGAGCTTCTGTTGTTACAACCTTTTTGTACTAGTTTCCAAAATTGCAAAACACATTTACATTTCTTTCATTCATATCACTTACATATATAGAGCACACATCCAAGATGGAACTTGCATTGAGTGTACTTATACATGTTGCAACTTCATTAAACTCTTTTAAAAAACTAACTCAAAATATAATGCAATCAAGTGCATAATTCATTCATCACTTGTATGCCTATGTATTTGTTTATTTGTATTATTACTAAATTTATTGACCAATTTTATCCCAGCAAGGCCTTGTTGTGTTTATTAAGTTCACATAAGAATGAAATAAACTAAACATATTCCTTGGATTGCTAAAATATTTACAAGGAGGTGAAAATATGAAGTATGAAAGTTAATATTCTGCCTTTAGGTAATACTTTCAAAGCATTGCATGCCTTAGTGAGTTAGTTAGTTAGTTAGTTAGTTAGTTAGTTAGTTAGTTAGTTAGTTAGTTAGTTAGTTAGTTATGTATTTAATAAAATGTGGAAAAATAAAATAGACTGTATATTGCCTTTGCATGAGAATATTTGAGCTTTTCTCCCCTGGCCTTCACTGAAAAAGGGTATCTATCCCAGTCAAACTTTCCCAGTGAACAAAGAGAAAGAGAGAAAGAAAGAAAGAAAGAAAGAAAGAAAGAAAGAAGAAAGAAAGAAAGAGAAAAATACATTTATGCATGCATGTATGTATGCATGTATCTATGCATGAATGTATGTTTCATTACTGGATTGTCCATCTGGGTTATGGGCAATTATTAGTGGAGGGCGAGACAAAAAGGTTCACAACTCTAGACTAAGCAATACAATACATAAAAATTACAGATATTTTCCAGTGGTCAATGCAACTTGTTGCACAAACACATACACAAGTAAAATGTGACTAGTACAAATAAGATTTTGCGAAGCAATTTTGACATATTTTAAAAGACTCATTGTTAAAACATTGGAGCATTAGAAAGTCTGAGTATGTAACTGTATAGGCATATGCAGATTGAACTAAATATTACACAAATAGCTCTCTTAAAAGTTGAAAAGAAAATTTTAAAGGTATGAGGTTTAATACAAAGTTTAGGGTAAGAGCATGCAGGTCTTAAAACATTAGGCTTGATAATGGCAATGAATGCTTTATAAATCAGAGATATAAACAGAAAATGTCAGAAGGAAAGGAGAGGTACTAATTTGATACGTTAATATGCTATGGTTATACTAACAATTAAACTGGCTTTGAACTGAGCTTGCTAGGAAAGTATTTAAACTGTGTAAGATAATAGGAGATTGACAACTACAGAAAGACAACTATCATTATTATAATTATTTTTAGTAGTACTAGTCACTTTAGTTCAGGGTTAGTTGTGTAAAGTTTATTTTTAAAGCACAGTTTGAGTTCATTTATGAAGATGGGTGTATTATTATGTCAGTGATTAGTCATGTAAAATACTATCTATAGAGGCATGAAAACTGTAGTTGATGATTCTGCATGCCCAACCACATAACACAATCCTGGGGATTCAATAAACTCTGTATAGGTTTAGCGTAAAGCCTACATGGAGTTTACATGTTTGCATGATGAGCAGCAGTCCTAATTGCACATGCATGCTTTGCACCACGTTTAAGTGTAAACAAGTGCAGGTTTCTGGCCAGCAACAGTGTTGCCAGGCAAGAAACCATGTAAAGCAACAGTAACACCTGCAGACATGTACACCAGTATATCTACATGCAAACTAGGTATGTGGCGGAAAGCCACATGACTACCACGGTTATTAATAAAACAATGTATATAGTTCCAACACATTACATAAAAGTGTATACAGTGCAGAGTAGTGTGGAAACCTGTTTCAGTCAAACTAAATAAAAGCTGTATAAATGATTAGCAAGGGAACATAGACTGCATTATAAATAAATCATCAGGAGAAGTATGTGTATTGAAAAGGGACATACAGATAAATTGTAGGAATGAACACAGGGGAACAGGACTGGTGAAACTTGGTAGTACACAGCAGGTGATGGCATATCAATAAAGACAGTTGTAGCATAAACACTAATCACATATTGACGATACAGTATGTACTGCACAGTTATTGTATATTATGTGACTGTCAAACAAGGCAACATATCAATGGAGAGAATTCTCTGTGATATAAGCATCTTGCCATGAACAATGGACAAGACATATATCAGGGATGGTATATACAATAGGGGTTAGGTGTATATTGTGAAGCTGTGCCAAATAAGTTGCCTAAATATGAATGTAATGTCAGCAAAGGCCTCAATCAAGTGGGACACATAGTAACAGGCTTATGGACAACAGTAGACAGAAACACGCACAGTCAGGGACAATATCAGAGTAATATCACCAGTAATCCCATGTCTTTGACATAATATATGTGATTGTAATTGATAATGGATGGTTCTGCATAAACACACTTGTACAATTATTATGATTTGCCAACAGGAACAAGCACACCTTTCTCAAAATATAACATCTGCCAGAGGTGTTAGAAGGGACACTGTTACACCTGTATTTGAAATTATAAGCAATCCTGGCTAGTTGAGAGGTGTGCATGCCAAATATATGGCACAATCTACACTGCCATGACTGGAACTCATGCCATCAATATTGTCAGTCACCTACGTATTTATGAGTGCAACACAGGGACATGTATCACACATGCATCTTGTATAACACCTTCATGGGGGTTCTGCACCATCAACCAGTAATATTTATTCAACAAAAGGAACACTTAGGCATGGCCAATAAGATGTGTGGGAGCTCACTGTGGCAAATGTGGTACACTTTAATAACTCATTCCCGGAAACTGTGTTGGGAGGTACATGAAACAGTTGCATTGTTCTTAGTTATTGTTGTGATGTGGGCAGAGAACTATGGAAACATAACGCACTTTGATGTGGATGTCCTGTACATACTCAGGCATTCTGAAAAATACAAGTAAATAGTCACCAGTGTGTGCACATGCTGGTGGATGTTCTGTATACCATCTACATGAGTACACAGGTCACATACCACTTGATCTGCTCATAGGGGTGTGCTGTCTATATGATAATTAGCTTGTGTATTTGCTTTTATGATATAACTAATTCCCCCATGATTTTGGTTAATATACTGTGTTTTTGTGTATGTGATAGCAATCCTTTGTGTGTGTGTTGATACTGTTTTTGTATTATATCAACACTACACTTGGATTCAATGATCATTCACAATTTGCAGTCCTCCACAAAGATGGCTGGACAAAGGAAGTGTAAGTCAGTCTTGACATCTGAGACTTAAATAATTAACAAGAAAGAGCCTATGACAGAGCCCTGAAGTACCAACCTTACCAGTGGACTCTAGATATAGGCCACTTCACACACTTCAACATATGGATCTGTCATGTATGTGATCCAGTGGTCTACCACTTAGTGTTGTAGATGTTTATGTCCACTTGTGACAGTTTCTCAGTAATACCTGAGTGTGTATTTGTATTAAATGCATTGCCAGGTTAAGTTCTGCTGGATAATAGTATTGTCATTATAAGTGCCCTTGTAGACTTTCTTGAGGATATTGAACATGATGTATCCAGAACAAATCGCACGTGTATTTGGTACTTAGTTGGGATATTACCTGTGTTTTTTAGAGAAGGTCTATGGTAAAGAAATCCCAATCCCACTGAGCTACATGCTCTAGGGATCTAAACCTTGTCACCACAATAAACAGGACATGCTGGAGGGATAGATTCCTGTCCCAGAGAATTCTCATACTCTGGAACAGGCTACCCATCTATGTCAAGCAAAGTTCTTCATTAGCACTCTTCAAGAAAAAATCTTGATGAGTGGATGGGAATAGGAAATACACCCCGGGGATCACTTCTGTGTCTCTGCTCGACAGTGGCACAGGAAAATAACTTGCTTGGGTGGCATAAGCCAGGGAACCTTGTTGGCTAGGATTACGTAGGCCTTTTTGGCTGATAGTCTAGTACCTACCTATGAACCTATGAACCTATGACTTGTTGACCTACCTCACAGATGAGGAGAGTCAGGATGAGTCTATAACTCCATTCATCAGGTGTTAGTCATCTCCAGTCAAAAGGATGCATGTTGATGTATGCACATATTTCTATGGGAACAGACACTGGAGGATCTCTTGAAATAACGATCCAACTTTGTCTGGTAGGTCATGTTTTGAACCATGCTACAGGCAACCTGTGATGTTGTCAGTGCCTACTGAGTCTATGTTATTAGCCGTAGAGAGCGCACAGATGAGTTGCTATCCTTAGAATAAAAACTGAGTAATGAATGCATGTATACGTTGGCTGATGGCCAGTGGCAATGGGGGGGGTGACATGTGAGAAAACTGTCAGCTAGTGGATTGTCAATTTCTTCTGGTTGGGTATGTCTGGTGGCATCCACATACAGATGTGTATTCCCCTTAACATTTCATATGATTGTGATAAATAATTTGAGAAAAGACATCCAAGACAACTTTGGTCTTTTATCAAATTCCACACACTGTTATTATGCATACAGGTGTACAACTGTACCAATGTCACATATTTACATAACTTGCGCAACATGTAATATATGTGTTTTATGGGCAAGCTGTGTTTGAGATGCCTGATGTCATATCAGGACGCATTAGAGATCAGTTGTTTGTGGCTCATGCAGAACATTTCCTGACACAAATGCTAATAATCACAAAATAGTGCTGCTGACCACCACAATAATCCTTGGGCACAGCAGCACAACTGCACATACAATGATCCACAAGGGTGCAATTGGATAAAAACATGTGATGCATTGTGTGTTTATATCACAGCATAACAACATGTTTATGAGATAAGACTTATGTGACCATGTAATCAGTATACATTCATATTGATGTCTGTCACAGAACATTTAATGATGGCATGTAGACACATGCACACGTTTGCTATGCTGCAAGTGTCACTGTGATAGTGGAATATGAATTCTGTAAAGGTTGATCTGCTCCACTACAGCAACACATATCCTACTATGCAAACAATATACATAAAAGTCTGTGATACAATGTCAATAGTTCTCAGGAGGCATATTACTACAGTTGTTATAGAAGGAGCATGTAATGCAATGGTATTAATGACCATCAATGCATTAGCTGACATCACAAGATTGTAAGACCTTCTTGTAGCCATACTGTACATCCACACCTCAATATGGAACATGTCAGTGACAGCAACATTGACATGGTAACTGTTCATAGGGTCACAGAACACTATTAGGCTAATGGCCAAGATCACTTAAAATCTTAGCCATTATTATAGCATATAAAAAAATCCCTATATCTATATTATGGAAAATAGTAAGACTATTGTGTGTATTTGTATATTTGTTGGATTACAAAACATCCTGCCACTGTCCATATGGGACATGTGCACCAAATCATGACAAAATTAGCAATCACACATGCAGTGGTGTTGAAATGGTTTGTGGAGGCTCATGTAAGGACTCTGTTTCATGTTGTGTGCATGCACATTTAACATGAGGACATCTTCCACTCTTCTGCAGGAAGGATGCCACATGGCCAGAGGAAAAAGGAGGATGGTGGATGCATGGGCTACATAGAAGGTTCTCCAATTAGTAATGAAATGAAGAGAGAGTACAAAGATCATACAATGACCATAATGCACCACAAATTGCACACACACAACAGTAGACTAGGCTTGATTTCAACAATACACCTGTAAAGTTATAGATGATGAATGCCATGCAATGTCGCAATAACAACACCACATATATCTGACTGCAACACTTCAGATTGCAGTTTATGGAGCATGATAGCATAATTAAAGTCTGGGGAGAACATGTTGGGAGGAGTGTAGGTCATGCATGTGGAGTCACATCCCTGTGTAAAATTATCTCAAAAGTGATAGTTATATGTATAGACATGCAAGTTGCCTGCTGTCAGATTAGAACCCTTATATGTGTAGGTAGCTTTCAAACACAGTAGTTAATGTTACTGCCATAGCACAAGTTTGTCTTGAATTTTGTCAGAATGCATGCTCTACAGGGTGACATCATCATTGTATGCTGCAATAAAATGTTTGGAGTATGGTTTGACATAGCTGTGGATTCACAAATTATTTTAAAATTGTCATCATAGTGATTGTTGACTGAACACACAGTTGACTGTAGTGGGAATAGAACCCCTACCTAAGGTATTTACATAGCACAGCATTTAATGCAAGCACTCCGGCACAACTCTGTTTTTTACAGTGTTGGACCACACTTTAGAACTGATGACATCAGCATGTGGTGAGAAGAGGATGGTAATAGTAGTGTCCCACATGCTGGTATAAAATGGTCTCTTGAATGTCAATTAAATGAACAAACATAAACACACACACACACGCACACACACGCACACACACACACACACACACACACACACACACACACACACACACACACACACACACACACTAGTTGACTGCAGGGAAAATAGAACTCCTACCTAATTAAAGTACACTAACTAGAGAACTCAGTATTTAACACAAGGACAAAAACACAAGACTGAGTATTAGAGTGTTGGAGAACACCTTTTAAGTGATCACACCATCAATGTCTGCTCAGCATACTTCTGAACTTGGAAACATCAAAAATCTGGACAAGGCCCATGAAAAATAGGTACAAATCTGTACTCTGATTAACGTAAAATTTGCATACATAATTATGTAAACCCCACCCACTTTAATGGAATTGTGGGATACCAACTTTCCAATGCAAACTGAAGAACAGACAACCAAAATATGGCACCAGAGTCCCACTGCAGCCATTCCAATGTCCCATTACCTGGGTATTTCACCCCATTTACCATAAACACAATGTGTGCATACTGCTTTACTTCTAAAATGATTATTTGGGTTTTATTTTTACATTTTATAGTACAATGCACAAACACTAACAGACATCTGCTAAACAAAGCAATACTGTCTCAGAATGAAAATAGACTTGGCATTAAAACTTCTCTGCCCTTGAAACTGACATTAATTGAAATAGCATTGAAACCCACACCACATCCAAAGATATGGCTCCTTGCACAGAAAAAAAAAAAAACATACATGCGTTCTTTGATACACCTTCCAGACTTTATTAAATTATATTCCTTGTATAAAACAGCACACTTGTTAGACTTGTTAGAGTGCATTTTAAATTTATTGTTTGAACATTTTTCCAGTAGGCAATGAAACAAAATGCATGAACCAATAATGACAAAACTGCCCAATTCAGAACATTTCTATCATAAAAGTCTACTTCCACCACACACAATATAATATCTATCTATATTTATTTTTTATTTTATTTATTTATTTAACATTTGTTTGCCAGGATAGTCCGACTGGACAACAAGTGTCCATTTTCAGTGGAGCCCTAGCGAGAAAAACTCCATAAGTTTACAGAGAAAAGAAAAAGTTACAAAAGAGATATTACAGAGTAATTGCATACAGATTGTAACTTTACAGCTGTTAGTATGCAATAAGAGGATATTCCCACTTGTGATTGAAAATACAAGTGTACAAAATATACAATGAGAGTAGATAAGAACCTGGTAGAGCAGAGCATTGCAAGATATTTCACAATTGAATAAGAGTATGTAAATGTTTAAGTTTTCCATATATACATTCAAGCAAATATACATGTAAGACTATACATATATATATCTATATATATATATATATATATATATATATATATATATATATATATATATATATACATACACACACACATACATATATATATATATATATATATATATATATATATATATATATACAAACATACACATGCACACACAAATACACACACACACACACACACACACACACACACACACACACACACACACACACACACACACACACACACACACACACATACACACACACACACACACACACACACACACACACACACACACATACACACACACATATATATATATATATATATGTATGTATGTATACACATGCATACATACACATACACACACACAAGTACATACACTCATATTGCTCACACATGGATAGGTATAGTTAGATGGTGTTGTTTGTGTTGTCCAGGACAGATGGGGTATAGAAATAGTAAATGGATGAGGTATCAGTGGGTCAATTACAGTTCCATAGATGGTTGGTTAAGAGGTATGTTTTAAGTAGGCTTTTGAAGGAGGGTGTGGAGTTTTGTAGTCTGAGGTCAGGGGGAAGGTTGTCCCATATATTTGCTATTTTATGGGCAAATAGTGATTCCCCGGAGTTGTTTTGGCATGTGATGGCTTCGATTAACGCTTTGTTGGAGGACTGAAGTTGTCTCTTTGAATTGTAGAAGTTCAGAATGCCAGTCAGGTGAGGGGTTTTCTCGGGATAGTACAGAATTACCGAGGTAGTGGATTCAGGCAGTCACTCACAAATACTAATATAAATTACATGAATGTCACAATATACACGAACTGGAGCAGCATAAAAATCTTGCAGATGAAAATACTTCGACAAGAAACTCCGTACTGTTCACAGCGTTTATTGCAAATATTACCTAGGTTTCGTCCGCATCCCGGACTTCATCAGATAACATAAACTGCAAAATACACCCTTCTTATATACCATAAATCAATCAACACATCAATTATACAATTAAATCCTGGGCATACGCCTTCCATTTAAAAACACATAACCTTATATATAATGTGTATATATAACATAAAATGAAATTCAATTAATTCTATTTTCAACTATAAACCCATTAAAGTTTATCTTGGTCAGTCTAAACAATGTAAACAATCCAATGGCACAACATAAAACATTATATTGTACCATATGTATATACAAATTTAAATTAAGCGTATATCGGACATAAAAATAAAATATATTAAACCAAATTCAATGTGTAGAATTGCATATACATATATCTCTAATGTAAAAATGTACAAATATGTAAAAATATGTATTACTACGTGTAAAATACCTGTTGTGCAAATGCAAATAAACTTCATTTATTATATGAAATAACCGACCGTAATGTTAAATATATAAATCCATATATATATATATATATATATATATATATATATATATATATATATATACACAATATATAAATAAATAATTACATTAATATTAAAAATCTTTTATAACATATTAATTAAAAAATTAGTTGATAAAAAACATTTATTTTGTGCGTGTTAAAACCTTTAACATTGTGTACACATTCACAAAATGTTAGTAAATATATAATATGCTGTTTGACTTATAACACCTACCCTAATGGTTATATATCTATATATTTATCTACCTTTAATATTTTTTAATCTAAGAATGGGTTTAATACTACAACACTCATTAATACCAGGCCAATTATATGCATTCAACTTAATCTGTATTTTTAATTCTTCCGCATCCAAATCATAGGTAGTAATTCTACCTTGTTGATCCTTAATAATTTGTGATGCCCCAAAAAATCTAAAATGATGATTGGTATTCTGTGTAACATGTCTTGCCAACGCGTTGGTGCACTTAGATTTTTTGATGTCACTCAGGTGCTCCCTAATTCTATCTCTCATATGTCTGCTCATCTTACCTACATAAAACGCATCACATAGTTGACATAAATCTATATACACCACATTGGTTGAGTAACAATTAAAATGACTCCCTATTTTAATATTACAATGGTTAACCATAACTTTCTTACCAGTAGTATAAATATATGGGCACATAGAGCACCTACCACACTTAAAATTACCCAATTTCTTATTAATAACTCCTTCATTATTGTTAGTAACCATCTCAAATAATTTTTTGAATGATAGGTCCTTTTTAAAAATATATGTGATATTACCCTGAAATATTCTTCCTAAATTATTATCCATGACAATTAATTGCCAATTTTTGTCAATTATTTTCTTAATAAAATAAGAAATATCATTGTACGTTGTTATATAAAAAGGAATGGAACTTAAATTAAAATTTCTATTTGTATGTCGCCCACCTATCACATTATCTTCAGACATAAAACCGCTAATAATAGCTTTATAAATACCTGTGTCCCTCTTACTCTTAACTTCATTTAACACATTTTTACACAACTCATCTGGGTATCCACGATTAATAAACAGGGACATCATAAAGTTTAATTCATCATAAAATTCATAAATGTTACTCACCATTCTTGCTGCCCTGACCATCTGGCCTTTAACTATAGCCTTTTTCTGATGGTCAGGGTGCCAACTCGCGTAATGCAGGTACGAGTTTGAAAAAGTGGACTTCCTAAATATATTAGATTCCAATTTACCACTACTTCTGTCCACTGTAAGTCTAACATCCAGATATGTAATGGTATCTCTATTCACCTCATGTGTAAATGTCAAAAACCAAATACTACCATTAATATAAAAGCCTCTAATTCAATTTGCTCCCCATCCCAAATGAAGAACAAATCGTCTAAAAATCTTGAATAAAATTTTACATGAGTAAAGAATTCGGTTTTAAACAAATAATTTTGTTCCCAGAAAGTCATAATAAAATTAGCAAACATGGGGGCACATACTGCCCCCATGGCCACACCGTTAACCTGTCGGTAATAATTCCCCTCATAAAATATGTAATTATGTCTTAAAACTATATCCATAAGTCTGGTTAACATATTAATTTGGTCCTGATCATACAAATTAGTTTCAAATAGCTGTTCTTCTAACCATACCAATCCTGTTTCATGCGGTATGACCGTGAATAGATTGTTGACATCCATTGTAACAAATATATGATTATGATCATATTTAAATGTACTTAATTTTCCTAAAAAATCCCACGAATCCTTCAGTACATGGGTGAACTTAGTCATTCTCATCTTAAGATGATGGTCTAAATACTGACTAATAAAATGTGTCTTATTTCTCTTTCCATCCACTATAGGTCTAAACTGTAAATTTTCTAGTCCTTTATGTATTTTAGGTATTCCAAAAATACCGCTCACCACAGGATATTCATTACTTAAAAATTTCTGTTCC
Organism: Protopterus annectens; assembly: GCF_019279795.1. Taxonomy (NCBI): domain Eukaryota; kingdom Metazoa; phylum Chordata; order Ceratodontiformes; family Protopteridae; genus Protopterus; species Protopterus annectens. The sequence goes on along the minus strand of NC_056727.1, from coordinate 417,676,892 downwards.
ATTTCTGTTATTTCACCTTGGTATAACATGTCATCTAGTGCCATATCTATTCTCTTATTGGCAATATTAATTTCGTTTAGACTAACCTCCTCATAGGAGTCACCTACTAGCATCGAGGTCATATATATAATATAGTCATTCTTTTCCACCACAACAACCCCACTACCCTTGTCGGGCTTCATAATTCTTATGTTATTGTTACTCAAAATCTTATGTAAAACATCCTGTTCCTGAATAGTCAAATTAGAATTCAAAGGTTTTTTATAACTAGAAAAAAACTGTCTCACTTCCGTTTCACATAATCTTTCAAACATCGCAACCTTATCATTCATGGGCGGGTTGTATACACTAGGTTTATTGAGTGTACTACACTCACCATTAAAATTATACTCTGTAGTGTTCCCCTGAAACAGGATTTTTAAATTCATTTTACGTGAAAAAAGTTTTAAGTCCAATAACGTATTAACCAAATTCCCTTTTCTACAGGGTACATAATTAAAGCCCTTTGAAAATAAATTCACTGTATTAATATCAAAAATAGTGGAAGTGTAGTTATATAACTTATAATCCCCTTTGCTATTGGTGATAACTGTGGGGTTTTTGAATACTACATTATCAACCAAGGTGTGTGTACTTGCAGATACACTGCCTCGTATTGCACAACCCACAAAAGTTTTTTCAACTAATAACTCATTATTATTACTTATCTGTAAGTCATGTGTATCATACAAGTCAGTACATACATTTAAATGAAAAGCCTGTGACTCAATATTATTACTTATCTGTGAATCATTTGTTTCTAACACGTCAGTACATACATTTAAAAGAACACCCTGTTCAGAAGGAATATCATAAATAGACATATCACACAAGCTCTGGTCATATATATATATATGACCTCGATGCTAGTAGGTGACTCCTATGAGGAGGTTAGTCTAAACGAAATTAATATTGCCAATAAGAGAATAGATATGGCACTAGATGACATGTTATACCAAGGTGAAATAACAGAAATGGAACAGAAATTTTTAAGTAATGAATATCCTGTGGTGAGCGGTATTTTTGGAATACCTAAAATACATAAAGGACTAGAAAATTTACAGTTTAGACCTATAGTGGATGGAAAGAGAAATAAGACACATTTTATTAGTCAGTATTTAGACCATCATCTTAAGATGAGAATGACTAAGTTCACCCATGTACTGAAGGATTCGTGGGATTTTTTAGGAAAATTAAGTACATTTAAATATGATCATAATCATATATTTGTTACAATGGATGTCAACAATCTATTCACGGTCATACCGCATGAAACAGGATTGGTATGGTTAGAAGAACAGCTATTTGAAACTAATTTGTATGATCAGGACCAAATTAATATGTTAACCAGACTTATGGATATAGTTTTAAGACATAATTACATATTTTATGAGGGGAATTATTACCGACAGGTTAACGGTGTGGCCATGGGGGCAGTATGTGCCCCCATGTTTGCTAATTTTATTATGACTTTCTGGGAACAAAATTATTTGTTTAAAACCAAATTCTTTACTCATGTAAAATTTTATTCAAGATTTTTAGACGATTTGTTCTTCATTTGGGATGGGGAGCAAATTGAATTAGAGGCTTTTATTGAGTATATTAATGGTAGTATTTGGTTTTTGACATTTACACATGAGGTGAATAGAGATACCATTACATATCTGGATGTTAGACTTACAGTGGACAGAATTAGTGGGAAATTGGAATCTAATATATTTAGGAAGTCCACTTTTTCAAACTCGTACCTGCATTATGCGAGTTGGCACCCTGACCATCAGAAAAAGGCTATAGTTAAAGGCCAGATGGTCAGGGCAGCAAGAATGGTGAGTAACATTTATGAATTTTATGATGAATTAAACTTTATGATGTCCCTGTTTATTAATCGTGGATACCCAGATGAGTTGTGTAAAAATGTGTTAAATGAAGTTAAGAGTAAGAGGGACACAGGTATTTATAAAGCTATTATTAGCGGTTTTATGTCTGAAGATAATGTGATAGGTGGGCGACATACAAATAGAAATTTTAATTTAAGTTCCATTCCTTTTTATATAACAACGTACAATGATATTTCTTATTTTATTAAGAAAATAATTGACAAAAATTGGCAATTAATGGTCATGGATAATAATTTAGGAAGAATATTTCAGGGTAATATCACATATATTTTTAAAAAGGACCTATCATTCAAAAAATTATTTGAGATGGTTACTAACAATAATGAAGGAGTTATTAATAAGAAATTGGGTAATTTTAAGTGTGGTAGGTGCTCTATGTGCCCATATATTTATACTACTGGTAAGAAAGTTATGGTTAACCATTGTAATATTAAAATAAGGAGTCATTTTAATTGTTACTCAACCAATGTGGTGTATATAGCTTTATGTCAACTATGTGATGCGTTTTATGTAGGTAAGACGAGCAGACATATGAGAGATAGAATTAGGGAGCACCTGAGTGACATCAAAAAATCTAAGTGCACCAACGCGTTGGCAAGACATGTTACACAGAATACCAATCATCATTTTAGATTTTTTGGGGCATCACAAATTATTAAGGATCAACAAGGTAGAATTACTACCTATGATTTGGATGCGGAAGAATTAAAAATACAGATTAAGTTGAATGCATATAATTGGCCTGGTATTAATGAGTGTTGTAGTATTAAACCCATTCTTAGATTAAAAAATATTAAAGGTAGATAAATATATAGATATATAACCATTAGGGTAGGTGTTATAAGTCAAACAGCATATTATATATTTACTAACATTTTGTGAATGTGTACACAATGTTAAAGGTTTTAACACGCACAAAATAAATGTTTTTTATCAACTAATTTTTTAATTAATATGTTATAAAAGATTTTTAATATTAATGTAATTATTTATTTATATATTGTGTATATATATATATATATATATATATGGATTTATATATTTAACATTACGGTCGGTTATTTCATATAATAAATGAAGTTTATTTGCATTTGCACAACAGGTATTTTACATATAGTAATACATATTTTTACATATTTGTACATTTTTACATTAAAGATATATGTATATGCAATTCTACACATTGAATTTGGTTTAATATATTTTATTTTTATGTCCGATATACGCTTAATTTAAATTTGTATATACATATGGTACAATATAATGTTTTATGTTGTGCCATTGGATTGTTTACATTGTTTAGACTGACCAAGATAAACTTTAATGGGTTTATAGTTGAAAATAGAATTAACTGAATTTCATTTTATGTTATATATACACATTATATATAAGGTTATGTGTTTTTAAATGGAAGGCGTATGCCCAGGATTCAATTGTATAATTGATGTGTTGATTGATTTATGGTATATAAGAAGGGTGTATTTTGCAGTTTATGTTATCTGATGAAGTCCGGGATGCGGACGAAACCTAGGTAATATTTGCAATAAACGCTGTGAACAGTACGGAGTTTCTTGTCGAAGTATTTTCATCTGCAAGATTTTTATGCTGCTCCAGTTCGTGTATATTGTGACATTCACGTAATTTATATTAGTATTTTTGAGTGACTGCCTGAATCCACTACCTCGGTAGTGTTTGCTCTACCTCCATCGGAGATTTTTGGGGTATTGGTTTTCGTTATATTAATAGTACAGAATTAGATGAGCTGGACTGAATTGATGGTACCTTAATAGGTTTGGAAATTCAAGCCAGTGCAAGGATTGTAGGGAAAAGCAGTGGTGAGACTGTTAGATGAGCTGGGCTGAGTTGATGGTACCTTAATAGGTTTGGAAATTCAAGCCAGTGCAAGGCTTGTAGGGAAAAGCAGTGGTGAGACTGTGATTTGGCATTGGTGGGATTGTGATTTGGCATTGGTAGCGAATCTAGCAATTTTGTTGTAACAGATGGAAAGTTTATTAAGGTCAGTTTTGTAAAGATTAGTTAGAATTGGGGATGCATAAAGTAGAGTAGATAGGAGGTGGGTCCTGGCTATTGCAATTTGAGATTCGGTGGTTAGATAACTTTTACAGCGATAAAGGGAACCTAGCTTTTTGTGGACTTTAGTGCTGATATGTGCTTTGTGAATTTGAGTTGCTGGTCAATGGTAACTCCTAGGAGTTTAGCTTCAGTGACAGGGGTTAGCTTGGTTTTGCTGGTGGAGAGTATAGAGACGGTACGGTTGCTCATTTTAGTAGAGTTTAATTGCATTAGTTGTGTTTTCTTGTGATTTAGTATGAGCTGTGAGTTGTTAAGCCAGTTCTCTATTTCAGAGAAGGCTTCTTGGGCTTTTTGTTGGAGAAGTTGGATGTTGGTGCAGAGCACATGAGAGTTGTGTCGTCAGCATACTAGACTATGTCGGCTTTAGAGGTAGCTGAGTGGAGTTGGTTTGTGAAGATATTAAAATGAAGGGGTCCTAGGATTGATCCTTGTGGCATGCCGAAGGAGGTTGGGAGTGGGGGGGATAGAGAGATATGTCATTTGATGGATTGTTGGCAGTTATCTAAATAGCTTTTAAACCAGAGGAGGGTGGGGTTGTTAAGGTAGAGGCCAGAGAGACAAGACAGTAGTTTATGTGAGACTGTGTCAAGTGCCATGGATAAATCTAGGAAGGTAGCTGTGACAAATTTGCCTAGGTTCCTGTGGGAGTTTATAGTATTGGTGCATTTGAGTAGGGCAGTGGTGGTGCTGTGGGATGAGTGAAATCTGTGTTGGATTGAGGAGAGATGGTTGTTGGTGAGGAGATAAGAGATGAACTGGTGATGAATACATCTTTCTAGGATCTTAGAGAGGGATGAGTTGTTGGAAAGGTCTAGGGAGGGGTCACCTTTGTGGAGTGGTAGCATATATTAGGTTTTCCACGGGAGTGGAACGGTGTGTTCAGAGGCAGATCTATTTATTAAAAGTGAAATGGGATAGGCTATAGCTGTGGATGCAATTTGGAGGTATTCAGCAGGAAGGTTATCGGCTACAAGGGTGGTTGGTTTGAGTTTTGTTAGTAGCTTTTGGATAGTAGAGGTAGGGACAGACTTAAGCGTGAAATGTATAGTATTTATTTGGTCTTGAGGTGGTTGTGGGGTGTTGGAGGAAGTGATGTTGTTTAAGAGTTTGAGTACTGAGGAGGTGAAATAGTTATTAAAGCTGGAGGCTATGTCAATGTCTATACCTGTTATATTGGGTGTGGGAGTGGTAGTTCTTCCAGGCTGTAGGATGTCATTTATTGTTGCCCAGAATTTTTGCAGTTTGGTACTGTATTTGTTTTGTTGAGTGATAGAGTAATTTTGTTTATTGAGCTTAACCTGCTTTTTTGCTTTGTTTCGGAGCTCATGAAAGGTTTGCCTAGCTGTGGGTGATCTGGTATGGTGCCAGGTTTTCCAGGCTTTATCTCTGGCTCTAAGTAGGGCTTTTGTGGTTTTCCAGAGCCAAGGGGTGGGGCTGCTACGTATCCTGATGGTTTTTAAGGGGACTAGTTGGTTGAGGATATTTAGGAATGTGGAGTTGAAGTAATCAAGTGCTTTGTCTAATGAAAGGGTTTTGATGGGAGACCAGTTGAAATGTTGCAAGGCTCTTATGAAATGGTCTCTAGAAATATTTTTTTTAGAGCGGGTTTATAAAAGGGAGAGTTAATTATTTTAAGTTTTTGCCTAAGGATAAAAGTAGGGCTGTGGTCACTCAGAGAGTTTGGTAGGGTGGCACATTGAGGGGCAGTATTTGGTTGATTTGTGAGGATCCAGTCAAGCATGGGTTCTCTTTTTGTGGCCTTGTCAATGCATGTGGGAGTATCTATAAGTTGGGTGAAGTTATATAGGTTAATGTGCTGGGTGGGGGTGGAAGAATGGATGGAGTTCCAGTCCCAGTAGGTTTAGGTGTTATGTTGTTTAAGGGAGACCTTTGCAAATAGAGTCTCTGCATTGTTGAAGTTGGGGGAATCTTTTTGGAGGAGTTGGAGTTGTAGGTTGTTTCTGTGAAGTAGAGCTAAGCCGCCACCTCTTTTATGTAGCTGGTCTGCCCTGAGTATACCCATGTGAGGTGATGGAATTATTTTTAATATGTGGGTTAAGCCATGTCTCTGTGATGAGAATAACATCAGGGTTATATAAGGAGGTGGCAGCGTGAAGGTATTCTATTTTATTCATGATACTGTGGGTATTCATATTTAGAATCAGTAAGTTGGTGGGTTTGTGCTTTGCTGGATAGTGATGGATGCATGGCTCATTAGCAGAGGTTGCTGACCTGGGGTTAGGGTGAATGTCTCCTCCTAGTAGTAACTCGGTAGTTATACAGGTAATAGTTTTTAGGTATTGAACAATCACGTAGTGAAATTGTAGACATTGTTGCCTTTTAGATGAATAGAAGTGGTACATGGGAGGGAATATATCTCTATACATATCTATATGTATATCTATATCTATATATAAAAACAGAATGGCAGTAGTGTAAGCCATAGGCATCCTGCACAGGTTCTCGCACTTATTTTCAATTTCAGTTTTTTTTTTTGGGGGGGGGGGGGCAAAAGGCCAAAAACCAGGGACACATTTTAAACATTGTTTGTATCATTTTGGAAAGTTGCTAGAATAAAATGTTGGGTTACCACCATGCATTTCACTGGCAAGTCTTGAACCCAGGCCCATGTGTACTACAGTCAGAGCAACATACGCCTATGTAAAATCAGCAGTTTACTAAAAGGAAGGAAGACTGAAACTTAAATGGCTATCATTTAGTGAATTCAGTTCTCACTTCTCACCATAGCTCTCAATCTCTTAGCACAAAAAAACTGGACAAAGCCAATAATGGGGAAATACAGAATTCAGTTCTCACTTCTCACCAAAGCTCTCAATGTCTTAGAACAAAAAACCTGGACAAAGCCAATAATGGGAAATACAGCATAAAAATAGGGACAAATTTCAAAAACTGATCTTATAAACTTAGAAAATTTCTAGAATAAAAGGTTTTGTGTTACCATTTATTTTCTGAAGAATATGAAGTCTGACATTCAAGTGCCTGTTATTATTTAGTGAGTTCAATTCTTTAATGATTTGCCACAAAAATCATGAACACCACAGATTTAATGAGGAACAGAACAAAAATATGAGGCATAACTTCACAAGTGGTGATGGCTAGGGATTTTAGGTTCTTTTTACCAGTACCCAAGGTAAAGGGTTTGAGCCTGAGCACCTCTAGCTACCAGGTGCATTCACTTGGGGGCATTCACACACACACACACACACACACACACACACACACACACACACACACACACACACACACACACACACACACACACACACACACACACACACAGTATAACTCTGTGTAGTTAAAAGCAGCATAAGACACACACACCCTATCCTGCAGTACCCTAAAAGCTCACACGCTCTGCAGAAACTGGAAGAAAATACACTCCGTTCACAAGCAGGATAAGTTATAACTCCAGAAGAAAAAACTCTGTGTATTTAAAAGCAGCACAAGTCACAAGCAGGATAACTCAGTATAGTGCAGTATCTTAAAAGCAGCAGCAGGACTCTGTGCAGTCATCGTTCACATACAGGAAGCTCATTAAAACTCCTGTCCTGTAAAAGCTCAGCAGTTCATAAGCAGAAATAACTCTGTGCAGTCATTTCCATTCAAACAGCCAGCCGGAAAGGCATGTGAGCCCTTGAACTCAATTCCGACAGGCTGACAGAGCTGACGTCATCTTGCACGTGATGACATCAGTTCAGAAAGCGCAAAATAAAAAACATTTTTAAAAAGTTGGAAAAAATTGGAAATGAAGTGGTGCCACTCAGGAATCATGACACCCCATAATTTGGACCCAGAAAACTTGGAAAAAAAACAAGTAATTCAGTACGGTTGGGAGGTATGCTGCTCAGAAGATGATGGTAATAGCAATGTCCCCATGCAGGTGTAAAATGATCTCTTGAATGACAACCAACTTAACAAACACACACTAGATAGCGGCAATGAGATCAGAACCCCTACCTAAGTACATGGACTAGAGAACTCATTATTTATCGCAAGAGTCATAACACAATTCTGATGTTTAGAGTGTTGGACAACACTTTATAAGTGATGACATCAGCTGTGTCTGGTGATAAGAGGATGGTAATAGAAGTGTCCCCTTTGCTGGTGTAAAGTGGTCTCCTGAATGTCAACTAAGTGAGCACTCACACACCAGTTGACCACAGTGAGATTAGAACCCCTACCTATTTAAGTACACAGGCTACAGAACTCAGTATTTAATGCTGCATGTAAGATGTTAGAAGGCTTGAATGAAATGAATGACTAGCTATGCACAACTGTCAAAATAGCTGTACTCAATGGGATTGTACTGCCATTGTAGGATACACAGTTACACTCTTCTGACTACACAGACACACACACTCACACACACACACACACACACACACACACACACACACACACACACACACACACACACACACACACACACACACACACACACACATTGAGATAAGAAAGCCTGCCTAAGAACATCAGCGATAGAGCTCAGTATTTAATGCAAGCTGAACAGAACAAGTCTGACTTTTGCAGTGCTGCAGGACAATTTATAGTGGATGATATTATCACTGGATGTTTTGAGAGAGGGTGCTGTGAGGCCTGAATTAAATTGATGTCTAGGCATGTACAACTGTCAAAATAAATATAATCCATGCCACTGTCCACAGTTACACTCTTTGGACTAGTTGACTATCGTCAGATCAGAACCCCTACCTAGATAAACCAGCTACAGAAATCAGTACTTTAAGAAAGCACCATGGCTCAAGTCTGGCTTTTAAAATGCTGCAGGACAGTTTATAATGGATGATATCATCACTGGATACTAGATAGACAATGTTGGGAGGCCTGAATTAAATGTATGTGTAGTCATGTACAAATGTCTGTGATGATGTCAGGTGTTGTCATCTGTATCAGGGAGAGTGGAGCCGTGCATGTGTTGCATGTGCCAGCATGATCGGCTGGTGTTTCATGGATAGTTTTGTGTTGTTCGACTGTCGCTCTGACTTGTACAGATGCTTGGGTTAAAAATGTATCAACAGAATAACTGATTAAATGTTTTTGTTTAAACAAATAATTCTGAAAGGGAAGAGCAGATGTTTTTGAATTTGTTCTATAGCTTTCAGATACTGCAACAGATCTTAGCAAAGCTCTGAGTGTGTATTGTACCAGAGTCAGGTGTTCAAATGTGATTTCATTATATAACCAGCACTGAGAAGATGGAACTCACACAGCAGTTTGTTTTGTTTTATTTTCTTTCGAACTTAATATAAATATCTATGACAATTATCACAGTTCAGTTAGTTCAGTTCAGTGTAAATTTGAAGCTCAAAACCTTGCCTTGTGGAAGTAAACATTTCAACATCTAATGTTGCCTCACTGTATTAATTTAGCTAGGGAACAGTTATTCTTTAGACAGTCAGGAAATACAGCGAGATTAGTTAAGTATTGCTTTTCTGCATCTGTTTCAATTTGTCCAACTGTGTTATTTTTATTTCTCCTTGTGAATGAAACTCTGGTGTTTATTGTACTTAGATATTTAGTAGTCCCCTGTTTTCTATTTTATTATTTATTATTAAATATTTTATACCTTTCATTGTAACTGATCTTTTAGGGAATAATTTAAAATACCTGTGCTTATTTTATTGATGCCATGGCCACAAGCCTTGCTGCTTTGGTTACACTCTGCCATTTATATTAGTATTGATTTTACTCAGTATAATTGGATACCTTTGTAAGAGCCTGAGAATAGTTGACTGGTGGCATTATGGTTAACATATATTCTGGGCAAATGGAGTACATCTAGTAAATCTGTACCAGCCTTTCCCAGGTGTGTGTGTGTGTGTGTGTGTGTGTGTGTGTGTGTGTGTGTGTGTGTGTGTCTGTAAAAATCAAATACTCATGTGTGGCTATGTCAGCTACTTGGAAGTGGGACAAAATGCTCCAAAGTGAGTTTTGTTTGGGATCGGGAGGGATAGAAAGTCCAGTCTCAGGTCTGGAGAAATGCATTGTGTGCCCTTGGGGGAAACTGCCTGATGCACAGAGCTGCATGTGAAAATACTGTGCAAGTTCATTCCTGCTTTTACTGACCATCTCTCATCAGTGTCACAGTTTAGGATTGAGGCACCTTGATTTCTGGCCCAGGGTAGAGAGTCTGTCACACTGTCAAAATATTAGTACTTCATGGGATTGTACTGATGACTGCAGGATATACAGTTATGCTATTCTGACTACATGTACATACCCCCCCCCCACACACACACGTTGACCACAGTGAAATTATTCCCGTTACCTAACTAGTTACTCATTCTATGTAAGAACCGGTTCTCTCCTGACCAATGAGGTAATCCTTAGACCACTCCCTAAAGTAACTACTTACTTTATTTAAACCTGCTGAACATCGGGTGCCACTTTTAAAAAATAAACCAGATATTTATTGTCTCATAGCTGGTCCTGTGTGCTCCCCATGCAATTATCCTTGCTATTTTCTCAGTGGCCTTTAATTGTATGCTACTTAAATGCATAATTTAGAATATTAATAGCATTTTACATCTGTTGTTCTTTCATATTTCCAATTTTTATTGACATAAGGGGTAATGATACATATATCTGTATATTGCTTCTTCACCAACTGTTATCCTGCTTATTAACAGGCATTCTGTGAAACACTGCTGTCATAACTCATTATACTACTAAAACAACTATACAAAAGTTTTAGTAATTATTTATTTTATTTATTTTACATTTGTTTACCAGGCTAGTCTAACTAGATACATGTCCATTTTCAGTAGATGCCCGGGAGATAAGCTCCTAGATAGGACAATGAAATTAACACAATCACAACTAATGACACATGAGACAAATACAAACTATTTACAAATAGTAGTGTAATACTAATAATGGTAGGAATTACCTCTAAGGCTAGGTTTTATGTGTATAATGCACATGATCCTTTAAGATACTTTATACTATTTTACCTGTTTAAAGATTGTAGTGTTGTTCACATGATTATCCTAACCAAACTGGAATGCTATTATCATCCTATAGGACTTAGTTATAGCTTTTAAATTGAATCTATAGGCTTAAATTCACTTTATTTTTCTGCAAGGTTTTTCTCTTTGATTGTTCGTTTACATAATTCTGACAGCATTTCCATAAGTGCAATGTATTGTGCCATAGCTGCCATAAGAATTGTATAAAGTATTAGGATTCCTAATTGTATCTCTATGCATATCTCCATATTTTACTGCAAGTCTTTGTTGTTCTCTTTACTTAAATACTGGTAAAGTTTACATAAGTAAAATGTATTATGTCATAGCTGCCACAAGAGATGCTTAGAGTAAGTGAGGAGAGGATTTTTGTTTAAATAGTGCTTTACTAGTGTAGATATCAGCAAACATATTAATTTCATACCTTTTCATTAGAGTACACTAGCTCTAGCAACAATCCCTGAAAAATATTGAGTATTTTAGCTACAATTTCTTTTAACTGGAATCGGTGAACTCACTTAAGCGACCGGGAACTTTAAACTGCTGGAGAATAGAAACATAAAGCATCAAAAAATCAATGTAGGTTATGGTCAGGACTCTGATTTTTTAGCTGGCTTGTTATTAGGGCATTTGGAGAGCATAGCACCAGAGACAATATTCACACAGAATCTTTTTTATCTACCCCACAAATCTGATAACTAAACTCTACATGTATTTTTCTCCCCTTAGTTGTTGGGTGAAATAGTAAGCTTAATTACTGAAAACTGTAGTTTTCCTCCTTATAGTTGTTGTTAGTGTATAATATTAAGAACAATTACCCTACAGCGGTTTTTTGATTACTGCAGTATGTCACAATTTCTCCAGAATATTGTTTACAAATAAATACAAACTACTTGCATTAAAACTAAACAAATACCAAGGGATGGCAGTTCCTTTAACTTCCTACCTACCTTCAACCCAGGCAATTTTGTTGATTTGTTTTTTTCTGGTCCCAAGCACACTGACTGGCTCCACCTCTCCATTCGTCACTGCCTCACTCGGGCTTTCTCAGCTTCCTTTACCCTACCCCCATTTTCCACACACCCCTGCTATATCTAAACTTATTTCCAAATAGCCACTCCCCCTAAATAAAGCAATCCAGTCATAACAAAGAAAAATCCATACTTTTATCATCATAATTATCCAATAACATTGTATTGCACTAACTCTTGTATGTCACACTCCTTGTACTTAACTACCTGCTACTGATGCTTTTTAAAGTAATATGTCATAACCAGACAAAATAATGCTTTTAAATCCTCCATATATCAACTCTCAGTTACAACTAACAATTATTCCTACCCACCTATAACATTATTACTTTAACTTAGATCAGAAACATGGGTAGAAACCATATGATAACTTTATACTCATCAGTCCTGCTATTTATATCTATTACAGCTCATATATCCTCTTATAATACAGAACATAACACACAATCTAGATGCACTACCCCCATTTCCAGACCCACTAAAATTAAGGTATACAAATTTAATAATACCAGCAACTATCTATAATCCATGAATCATTTACCTTATTCACAATACAATTTTATCCTAATGCTACACAGAAATATGACACGTTTATATCAAAATACTTAAAATTTATAGGTCACATTACATCACAGATCATACTTAGTGGGGATATTCACCCCAACCCTAGCCCCCAAACCAATCCAACCCATCTAGATCTTCACACTCCAACCCAGCCCCAACAACTGTTAACTCCCCCCAGAAAAGGTACTTACTACTACTTAATATAAAACAACACAATACTTCCCGCAGGATACATAGACTTGATAGACAACAGAAAAGAGGAGGTGGTATTGCCTTTCTATGCAAAAACAATCTCAGATTAGAAACTTTAGCCCTAACTATCCTGAACTTTAATAACACTGAAATTCTGTTTACCAAACTAATAATTAATGCAAAGAAATAGTTGAACATAGTTGGAGCCTATATCCCACCTGGGAAAATCTAACTGCTCTAGAACACATCTTAAATTGGACAGCAACATCCCTCCCTCAGGAACAATTTTAATGGGTGACTTTAATGTGACTGGCTCTCCTGTAGCTCTCAAAATCCCATTGACCACATTAACCTACACAATTTCTCACAAACAGTCCAGACTTGTACTACAGTAGACAAAACATCAAATATACATTCAATCCTTGAACTGGATCCTTACAAACAAGCCAAATGTATTCCTACACTCTGTCCCCCAGACAGCTTCAATGACCATACTCCAATTTACATTCTCCAACACTGAATAAATCCACAAAAACTTACCTCCTACCACCATATCCAAGATAAGAAAAAAAATTATCCCCTAAGACTTTATAACTAGTTTAAAAAATGCAACTAGGCACAACTCAAAAAATCTCCCTTTAGATACTGCAGTTGAATACTTTAACTCATCCTTCCTCAATATCCTAAACATCCTGCCCCCCCAAGAACAATAAGGCTAAAATCCAATTATGCCCCCTGGCCAACCCAAACAAACAAGATCTCTGTTAAAAACTAGAGATAAGGCCTAGGATAAATGGCTCAATGAGAAAACTACAACTAACAAACAAATATATCTAGAACTATGAAATAAATCTGAAAAAAACATATTAGACAAGACATAATAAATTATGATAGTGGTATCAAATCAATAAATCAAAGAAACCCTCAAATATTGTGGGCTGCCATAAAAAAAAATCCTACAGCCAAGACAAATCATTACTCCCTCCTCAGTAATTACTGGTATTAAAGACAGCATAGCCTCACATGTTCACAGATAGTTCATTGAATCCATACTGGTCCTCATAAACAATAATTTATCTTTCCCCTACCCAAACTCAGATAGTACTCATGTTTGATTCTCAATAACATCCCTTTCCATTCTGTCCCAATAAATACCATAGTTAAATATCTCAAAATGCTTAAACCTACTACACTTGCTGCAGACTATCTACCTGCCAAATATCTAAAAATCACTACAGTAGCAGTATCCTATGCAGTATCCATATTAATAAATTGATCCATTTCAGGACAACAAGTCCCTGAAATCTGGAAAGTATCATATATCATCCTTCTACATAAAGGTGGAAACTCAACAGAATTATGAAATTACCGGCCAATAGCTATACTATCACCATTATCAAAAATACATGAGAGGTGCATCCATTTACAAATTTAAACTATCTAATAACCAACAATTTTCTATCTAACATTCAGGATGGTTTCCATCCTAATCATAGTATCACCATTGCCCTTGTTATCTTTGCTAGCATTATTAATCACCACTGCAATGAAGGGAATTTAATTTCCTCCATTTTTATTTATCTGTCCAAAGCTTTTCATACTTTCTCTCATTCTAAACTCTTAACAACACTCTTGGAACTTAAACTTAGCCATTTTACACTTAGTTGGTTCCAGCAATATCTAACTGGTCACCAGCAGGCTGTAAAATGGCAACAGATTATCTCTTCACTACTGCTTGTAACATTGGGCGTAGCACAGGGATCTATTCTCGGCCCTCTCCTTTTCATTATCTTAACTAACAATCATCATACTGCCACCGCACTTGCCCCCATAGTTCAATATCCAGAAGATTCTACCCTGACTCCAAAAAAAATCACCCAGCAGTCATTCAATGCAGGGGAATCTTGGCATGTAGTGACTGCACGTGAAAAAGTTGGGCTGAGAAAAAAAGAGTTAAATAGTGTCATCATATGTGACAGACAATAAGTTAGGACAATATTAAGAATTTATTATTACTTTTACATTTAAGCATACTTCTTAACTACGAACTATAACTGATGATTGCTCCAAGTAATCCTTACAATATGCATATATTGCACAAATGCTTGCTCAAATAATGCAGACTTAGTTAACAGCAGGACATGTATGCCACTCCCATTGAAAATATTATGTAATATTTGTACTATATATTTATTACTTGTGGTATCTCATCTCACGTTTGATTAAAGTATTATAATTGACCCCTTATACTTGGCCTGTGCTACACACTGAAGCATGCAAGCTTAATTTTACAGTTAAGATATGCATGCTTATTTGTAACTACTGTGCAGAAGAGCAATACTCTAGATAAAATAATAGTTATATGGTGCTGCATACACCCCCCTTGCTTCCCTTGGTCTTTCTAAATGCTCAGCATGGCCTTCCCTGTTCGCTGTTATCTCCTGTTTGGCTATAAAATGAAAAGGAGACATCAAGAGAAGAGCATTATGCATAGCAATCTTGCCTACATGCAGCTTTCTATCTAATTTAAATTCTCTTTATCTGTATACTAACACATCTGTGGGTTTGAGCAGTTGTAAACTCATTCAGCTGCTGGTTCAGTGTATCCTGCTCACACCTTTTGAGGTCATTAAAGTGGTGCCTGCACTGCTCTCCAGTGAGTGGAATGCCAGCTGCACTGGTGAGAGCTGTATCCAGATTATTTTAGGCATCAGATTTGTACTGAGACCGGGCGATAATCCCCCTGCAGCAATCTTCGACTATGGCATTTTACAAGGAGTACAATAAAAATTCTAGACTCCTCATCACCCCAACTTTGCGCCCAAATTTGGGCATCATCCTTTCTATCTCCAGACATGTCCATTCAGGGCAAATGGCAACAGTTAAGAGTGTTTTCTCCCCAATTCGTGTTATCTCATTTAATTTTAGTTCACAAAATCCAAATAACCATACCATCTGAGTTTGCATGACATTAAGAAGACAGCAACAGTGCCAAACAGAGATGAAAGCAGTTCATGAACTAAGAAGGGTAATGTGACAATTGGCATTAGTTTTTTATTTGAATGCTACTGTACCTGTTAGCTGATTTAACTTTGAATACATGTATTGGTGTATAAATTATATAACCTGACACATTTTTGGGGAGGCATTACATCATGATAAAATTGATATTTACAATATGTGATTCAAATCTATGCAACAAATACAAAACATATTCTTCCACATAAGTGATTTTTCATCCTTGACACAGAAGAAGTGCTTGCAGGATATGCTCATTAATTATATATAAATCCACATAACAGAGTGAGGGGTTAACCATATATAGTATGACCTGACAAGGTCTGGATTATACTTTTATGTGCATATGAGTATCATTGAAGTCTGAAGTCCATCCACAACTAGAAAATACAATTATAATTACAGAAACGTAGCTGTCAGCATACCATCAGTCACACATATAATTCATATGATCTCCAGTGCAATACATACTTATTTGTATTTTTAATTATGTTTATATGGTTTTATTTTTTATAAACGTGAGTGGACAAGCATTACTTTGGCTCTTTAATTCTGTAATTCAACAACCATGATTTTACTGATGTCCACAGCTACACATGTAATAGATCTCTGATATCCTGTGTATGCTCAATGCACATGCTATAGTGTAAGTATTTATATAGTGTTAATTTTTATATAAAGTTAACAGTATAAAGTATATATAAAGTAAAGTGGAACATCAGTAAGAAAAGTTTAGACTTAGCTAGGTTAGAACACAGGCTCACCTATACTATAACCCTTACTTTACAACTGCTGTCACAGTAACAACGAGGCAGCGGTTGTATATTTTCACATTTATTTCTCTGTATGAATGATGACCACCATGCAACACCACATAGCATGTTTGTGCAGTGGTAAACCATATGGGATACAATGTATGTATACAGTTTAAAGCACCTAACTCTCTGTCTGAATACAAGCAACTTTGAAATGTGAAAATTACAGACAGCTGCCTCTTGGGTGGCAGGATCCCCACATAATGCATGCACTCAAGTCACTCCACAACAAGTACAAATACGACTCTGTCATTGTCCATGTTGGAGTGAATGACCTGAAATGTACCTCCCTGGACTACATGAAAAGAGACATGGAAGAGCTCTCTGATCATGTGGCCCAGGCAGGTATGACCCTAGCCCTGAGTAGCATCCTGCCTTCGCCTAGAATGATACCATAGTATAAGGACAAAATGATTGACTTCAGCAATTGGCTAAGCTTCTGATGTCATTCAAAGGGGATCCAGTATCTGTCTGCCTGGGAAGACATGATCGACAAACCACAATGCTTTGCCAGAGATGGTCTGCACCTGTCACCCCTGGGATTCAAGTTACTGGTTAAAGCTCTTGCCACCCCTATAGTGCCTTTTTTAGGCAAGGTTCAAAGGACAAAACCACCACCATAACAGATACAAGCATGGAACATCTGAAGGTAATACTGCTAAGTCTAAACCTCAAAATGCACTCTCTCAAGGCACTCCTAGAAATGGAGAACATTGATATCTGTGCAGTAACTGAGACCTGGTTCAATGCTCCAGATGGGACACCCCTGCAATACCAGGCTACAACTCTTACCACAATTTTTGGCCACCAAACCAAGACCAAAACACTAAAGTTGGAGGAGTGTCCATATTCACCAAGGATAATCACACCTCCAGGCTAGTTGCCCAACACACTGCATCTGAAATTCTCCAGGTGCAATTAACACTAGGTAAGATTGCAATCCAAATTGTAGCTTGTTACAGATCCCCCACCATGCCCCAAGATTTTCACTACACCTTTCTAAACATACTGGAAAATATTAAGATACAACCAAACACACTAATACTGTGTGATTTCAACTACCCTGCCATTAACTGGGAAAAACTACTAGGGTACCAACACCTTTTCCCAATGGTTCTTGGAATTCATAAGTTCCAACACCCTGGATCAACTAATCCATTGTCCCACCAGGGGCTCCTATATCCTAGACCTGGTCAGTATCAACATGGGAGATAGATGCTCCACACCAGTGGTCAACCCCTCATTGATCAGGTCTGACAATAAGCAAATCAGCCTTGATATTCACATCTCACACCCACACCCCAGTAAGGAAACCTCTGTAAAAAAACTTCTCCAAAGCCAACTTCATGCTACTCAAGTCAGAAGTGACAAACTTCATGACACCCATGCAGACGGGATCTGAATGTTCGACTGCTGAATCCTACACTAAGGCACTGTACGAGCACATCCACTCGTGCATGAATCATGCCATCTCAAATATTACCAAGATGCTCTCCTCCAGAAAAAGGAAGCCAATCTGGTGGTCCCCTGCCATAAACAAACTATACAACAGAAGGAAGAAACTGTTGCAGAAAAGAGAAAAATCCCAGGATGCAAAAAACTCCCTTACCAGCCTCGGTAAGAAGCTAATATCCCTCATAAAATCTTCAAAGCTAGTTACGAAATTAAAATTGCCAAAGATTCCAAAGACAACCGCAAGGCATTCTATAGTTATGTCAAGAATCTAAATGGCAATGCTTAGATCTGCTCTGCGCTTCAGCAGAATGGCATTAAATACACTGATCCCAAGGATATTGCCAATATCCTGGCAGATCGAATTAGTGCCAACTTCATCCCCCCTCTCACCCCCTAAAGGGTCCATCTAAATACCAAATGATTGCCAAATTCTGGTAATCATGGCCACACAGGTAGAAACTACACTCTCCAAAGCTAAGAATACAGCATCCATGGGACCAGAAGACATCCCAGGCTGTGTACTACATGAACTACAAAATGAACTGGCATCTCACCTAAGTGTCATGTTTAATCATAGCATCACCTCAGGCTTCGTGCCCTCTGAGTGGCATACAGCTACAGTTATCCCACTTCACAAGGCGGAATCCACCTTGGATCCCAGAAACTACCATCCCATCAGTCTGATGAACCCTATCTGCAAGGGCATGGAACGCAATATCATGGAACTTATAAACAAAGACATTGGCAACCTTCAAACTCTGGATTCCACCCAGTTTGGGTTCATGAAGGGTCGATCTTGTCTACTGAACCTGATTGACTTCTTTGAATCAGTCTACAGAGCTGTGGATGAGAGAAAGGTGGTTCACAAATCCTATCTGGACCTTGCCAAGGCCTTCGATATCCCACTCTGGAATCATAGATAAACGTACTAAGCTGGGCATAAATCCCTACATCACTCGATGGGTTGCCAACTGACAGAACCCAGACTGTAAAAGTAGCCGACTCCAAATCCAGCTCCAGACAAGTGACAAGTGGAGTACCTCAGGGTTCAATCTTGGGACTGCTCTTGTTTGGCATCTACTTCTCCGAAGTACAGGCCAACACTAAGGGACTCTGACTAACAAAGTCCGCAGATGACTGCAAACTGGGAGCCATTACTGAATCCCAAAATGATGTGGATATTCTACAAAAGGACCTTACAGAAACAGATGCTTAGTGCCAGAGCTATGGGCCCAAGCTTAATGCCAAGAAATGTATAGTTATCCCCTTTGGGAAAAAACATGTACCCATGAATTACCACATAGGTGGCAGTACACTAAACACCAAAAGTGTGATGAGAGACTTAGGGACACAGGTGGACAGTGGTCTCACCTTCGATAACCACATTACCACAACAGTCAGGAAATCCTATGTGGCACACCTCATTACTAAGGGCTTTTCATCCAAAAAAAAGAAGGTCATTCTCCCACTGTACTCATCCCTCATTGGACCCATTATAGAGTATAACGCTCCATTTGATATGTACCTCACAAGACATCTGCAACAGCTGGAAAAGACGCAGAAATACCTCACTAAAATAATCACAGGCCTAAAGCAGATGCCATATGCTGAGCAACTAAAAAAACTCCAGCTATACTCTGTGGCATATTGGCTACTCAGAGGTGATCTCTGCTTAGCATGCAAGGCCATGTCAAACCCTGAACTGTTGAACAGCTCCAGTTAAAGAAATCCCAATCCTTCAGAGCCACATGCCCCAGGGATCTAAACTTTGTCATCACAATGAACAAAACATGCTGGAGGGATAGGTTCCTGACCCAGAGACTCCTCAGACTCTGGAATAGACTGCCCATACATGTCAAGCAGAGCGCCTTCTTAGCCCTCTTCAAAAGGAACCTTGAAGACTGGATGGGAGATAGGAAATTCACCCCAGGGATCATGTCAGTTGCCCTGCTAGACAGGGGTCCAGGGAAGTAAATATTGTGGGAAGAAATATCTAGGGAATTGTTATGGCTAAGGTTGTATAGGCCCTAGGACCTATAGCCTAGTACCAACCTATGACCTATGAAATAAGGTTAAAAAACTATTAGCTATCAACCGAAAATTGTACTACTTCAAACTTCAAAACAACCATAAATCCAACCTCAAAGTATTCTGAAACAGTATCTCTACCCTCCTCAGTCCTGGCAAAACAGATAACCACTGCCCTGATCCTAACTCTCCTGACCAAGTCTTAGCTACTTAATTCAATTCCTTCTTCAGTGACTCAATAGTCAAGCTTACTTCTTCTTTTCCTAATAATATATCAACTCATACCTTATCTAACAACCCAAAACACATCCCCTCAATCGCCATTACTACCCATCTCCCCCCATTTACCATCAAGCCCATTCCCATAAATACCATTAAAAAACTCCTACAAATATTAAAACCATGCTCTAATGCCCCAGATAACATGCCATCTAACTTCCTCAAGCTAGCTGCTGATGGCATAGCTCTACCCATCTCTACCCTAACAAATCGTTCCATCCAATAATCCTATGTAGCCATCCTCTGGAAAAAAAGCCTTTATCATTCCCCTCCATAAAAAAGGCAACAACACAAAAATCTCCAATTTCCATCCAATAGCTATCCTGCCCCCTATTTCTAAAATTCCTGAAAAATGTATCTATCTACAACTGTTACCTTACCTCTTAAGACAATCAACTACTGACCCCTAGACAACATGGATTTAGACCCAGACAGAGCACCACTACTGCCCTTCACTCCTTTCTCAAGATCATTAACTCTGCTTGTGACTCTGGCAATATTGTATCTACCCTCCTTCTTGACTTATCCAAGGCCTTTGATACTATTTCTCACAACCTCCTCTTGTCCAAACTCTCTCATCTTAATCTCTCCTTTTCTTCCATCAACTGGTTCACTAGTTGACTCTTAGATAGACAACAAGCTGTCAAATGGAAAATCTGTGCCTCATCCTTCCACCAGGCTCCAACAGGTGTTCCACAAGGCTCAAAAATGGGTCCCTTACTATTTAACATTTTCATCAATGACTTCTGTCAGAACATCCGAAATGCTAAACTCGTCTGGTACGCTGATGACTCTACCATCATCTGCTCTGCTGAATCTCTCCCCAAACTTATGAGTTTAACTCAAGACACCTTCTCCCGCAATAAATCTTGGATGATGGATAACCACCTAGCTCTAAATGCATCTAAGTCCAAAATTATGATATTTACCCCATCTAGAAACACCAAAATCAATGAAAAATCCTTTTCCATAGTCATCCAAAACATGACTTCTATAGAAATAGTGCCCCACACAAAGTTGCTTGGTGTCATTATTGATGACCAACTAAAGTTTAACATTCACCTACAGACTAATACTAAGAAAACCCACCAAAAACTCAGAATGCTGTACTGACACAGTCTCAACCAATAAAACTTCTCTCCACTACATATCTTATTCCCTCTCTCATGTACGCAGCCCCTCTCCTTACTAATCTTCAATCCACCCTGAAATCAAATCTATCTTCTCGCTATAATTTTTATTTTATTTTTTTATTTTACATTTGTTAACCAGGAGAGTCTGACTGGATACAGGTCCATTTTCAGGGGAGGCCCTGGGAGAAAAGCTCCAATTACATTCATTTTTAACATTAAAAGAAATTACTTATGACATTCCTTACAGGCAGACTAACATTGTGAAACTAACTGACATATATTCTATACACTCTGAGTAATTATGAGAGCAATAGATAAGACAGTGTAAGCGCAGTCATAATTATGAGGAGCAATACATGGAATTAATTACAGTAGCTACTAGACAAATGGATGCGCAGTTAGTGATGCTCTCTTAACATGCCGGAAAACATTTCCTATCCTGTAGTAATATGAGGACTATGGATAGGCTGAGAAGGTAGCATATTTTAGTGTGGTGCAGAGAGATTAGCTATATACTAGAGTGTAGTTCGCCACTGGATCCAAATCCTTCTCTCACCACTGTGAATCTCTCCACTCCTTGAATTTGCTGGAACTCCCTATTTGTCATACATTCAGCTCGCAATTGCCCATAAGCTCATTTTCAAGCCCTCTAACTGTCCCTCCCTGTCCTTCTTCCTCAAAATGCATCATCCTCACAGAGTGCTCAGGTCCAACAATCAAAATCTACTTGAAGTGTACAAAGCCACATGTACCTTAGGTCAACTTCTACTATCTTTCTCCCTTGCCAGACACTGGAACTCACTTCCTCCACACATTATAACTACCCAGTATCACTCTACCTCTAAGACCGTGCTCCACTCCCATCTCTCTTCTCACTGTGAATGCTCCTGCTCTCACCCCACCTGATGTCTTCTATCCCACCCCCACCCCTATCACCTTTCCTATCTCAAAAATAACCCGGCACCTCTCTCTACTCTTTTCATGCCTGACCCTCTAAAATTGTTTTATTATTTGACAATCTCTATATTTTACTTAGAATGCAGTATTAGATTACAATCCATAGATGTTGTTTCTTTTTTCATTACTACCTCATTTTTATTTAGCTATATAATGCATATTTGAATAATCTGCATTTCTATGTCTTGTATGAATAATCTGAATAATCTGCATTTCTATGTATTGTATTTTATATTTGTACAATGTGTATTACTTTCAATTTTGTTTAATTTTTGTCATTGCAAAACTATATTGGAGATTTTCTCCCCGGGCCTCCATTGAAAATGACTTGCCTGGTCAACAAACTGCAAATAAATAAACTAAATAAATAAATAAATAAGTAAATAAATGTATCCATTTTGAAACGGTCTACTGTCTGCTTCAAGTCACCAGTTCTTCTGGATATGTAGATGTTGGGGAAGGTTGCTGACCACCATGCAATGCCTCTTAATGGGTTTGAGCAATGGTAAGAAAAAAATGCAATAATATATCCATTTTGAAATTGACTACTTTCTGCTCCTTTTGCAGATGTTCTGTCTACTTCATGTGTGGGTCATTAGGCCAGGTTTGTTTGAAATGAAGCGACTCGCAAATGTGACAGGCAAAGTACTCCTTGGTTTATTCTTGTAAGCAGTGTTTATTATGTTTTATCCTTAAAAGGACAAATGGGGGACATGAAGCCTGATCTACAGATAGTATATACTGTGTGTTTCATCATGGTAGCCAGGTGTGCTACACAAACACTTTATTCACAGGTGTTATTTATGTAGTCTTTATCATAGAATTCCATTAGATGAAATTTATTTAAGCAGTTTCACCATGTTTGTGCTCAGCTGCACACCATGCTAATTGTAATATTAAAAAAAAAACATAGACATTTCAAAATAAATGTTATCACATATTAAAGATATTTACACAGGTCAGGATTTGAACTGTCATACCAATGAACCTACAAAACACAGTAAGGGTATATTATCCCGGATCAGTGTAATTTCGCCGAAAATCCATTTTGCCGAAAGTTTCTGACATAGGGTCCAAATCACCGAAAATCGATTTCACTGAAAATAGTACTGACAGTGTATATGCCCTTCCCCCACCACTGTAGTGCGACCTCGGAGTGAGAATATTAAAGTAGGGTGGGGTGGGAACACAGCCCCCACAAGGGGGGGGGCATAGCCCCCTACCCAGTACAGTTTAATATTGTCTAGTATTGTTTTATATTGTCCAGTCCCTATGAAAAGGGTAAGTAAGTAGTTTATAACCTGAGTAGGTGGGGGGATACACCCCCACCCCCTACATTAATATTCTCACTCCGAGACTGCACTACAGTGGAAGAAAAGGGCATATACAATGTTATTACTATCTTCAGCTAAATGGACTTTCGTCAAATTGGACCCTATGTCAGAAATTTTCAGCGAAATGGATTTTCGGTGAAATGACAGACCCATTATCCCTGTTTACCCTAGTGATAGCTTTGCAGCAGGAATGGAAATAATTGTGCATACAAGAAAGTCCCACTTCATCCACAGTATTAACAAGACATATGATACTTTTACACTGTCACTTGTTTGTATGTGTTAATTGCAGATTTAGTGCAATGACCACACAACCATTTATGACTACTGTTTGCAGCAATGCAGCTCTGTCTTCTCTTTAAATGGTGTTTGTTCTTCTCTTATCTTAGCTGTCATTTCAGACATGCAGTCTCTAAGGCATTTTGTATCATTGTCCTTAAAGTGTATGAGAGTATTAAATGGCAATAATATATAGTTTTCAACAAAAGCAGGAGAGTTTGGATATTAGTGAACAGAAACTGAGAAATGTATGCTGCTTACTAACATTCAAAACCTTGATACAATTACTGCTGTACTTTGTTATGTTTAACCTGGGTGACACACCCATTTCAGGTAAGGGAGTCTGCTTTTGTGTTTTCCTTCTCCTAACCTGTAATCATTCACAGTGGTAATCCATAAGCAACTAACACCGAGGGAGTGTCTGTACTATGTTTATACCTGATGTGCATAGCCAAGATTTGGGGATTCAGCAATTCTAATGAGTTCACACTTCATTTGCATCTTTACTGTGCTCACAGGCCTTACTCTACACTATTAAAAGGTAACTGTAAAGTTAGGAAACCTGGAGACAAGGAGAATTGTGTATGTGGACAACACAGAAGAAGACTGTAATACTTTGGCTTTATCTGCACATAAGACTACTGATGTTGATAAGATATGATTGAATTTTTCATATACATAGTAGATTTTCTCAACTGTTACTAGAAGAATGCATATATATGCATCCAATGCAACTTTTATCTGTATACATTTATTAGAAGTTTACTGATGGCCCAGTCATTTTTGTCAGGGCAGTTTATTTTCTCAGATGCATCAGATGTGTTATTATTGCAACTGTTTCTCTTACACTGTTCTATGTTATTTCAGTGAAATGTAAATGTCTTATATTGCCAATGATACAGGGGTGTTAACATATTAGGATGCCCCATAGACACCTCTAGGGGAGTGCTGGCACAGATAGAGGTGACTGGCAATTGCATAAAAATGACTTTTCTATGGTAAATGTATTCACATTATGTGAGATTTTGTTAGAAAGCACTTATAACAACTGACTGATGTGTTATTCCTTGCTTGGTACAAACTGCCATTTGCCTGTTGCTTTGGGGATGGGGCAGCCAAGTTCTATTTGTGTGTTGCCACAACCAAGAACATATTAGAGAGGTTTACTCTTTTCAGTTCTTAGATTAGATCAGGACTTGCCCAGAGATTCATGAAGCTTGAGCCAGGTGCAGGTGTAGCGTCAGCGTTCTAACACTAAATATGGCCGCCGTGCGATTCAGGTAGGAGCTGTTTCCACTTGCACTACTTGCGTATGCTACGCCCGCACAACTCCCAAGCCTTGTATGCTAATTACCCCATGTGCAGCTGTGTAGCATACAAATGAAGGTATGAAGCGATTCAGAAAGTGGTGCAGGCATAGTGTAAGCAAGCAGAAATGTAAACCATAGAAAACGGTTTACATTTTTGCAAACATAAAATTGGAGCCATGACAGCTGATCAAACACATGTATTATATTGTTAATATATGCCAATGGCTAAATATATAGCCATTGGCATAAAAAAAATGTACAAAATATAAAATTAACATTTAATATATATAGTTGCACTATCGCAACGTGGAAGCGCAGGGCAGCATTGTGCAAAGGGGATCACAAGGAATATATAAAAATATAGAATAAAACCGCAGTGAAACACATATCATGATTTCCCCATAATAGTCAATGGCAGGCATGCTACACCATACTTATGTTGCAAGGGTTGCTAAGGGGCAGTGACAGTGTTAAGTGCAGGAGCTATGAATTTGTAGGCAATGCCATGCAAATGAGAGGAGTAATACTGAATCACAGATTCCCCACTGGTGTAAGGATGCACCTCACAGCATAGCATTATAACACTGAGGTGTGCCCTTGAGATAAAGATGACATCAAAAGAGGGGTGTGTTACCATTGCTGTAAGCACATTGGAGCATTGCTAAACTGGTTTGCCCCTAGCTAGGCAAAGCTGCAGGATAGGGGTGTGTCGAATTGGCCACAGCTATGCTTGGCTGAGAGTACACAAGGTAACAGAGTATGCATGTGAAAAGAGATGAAAATGCGCGTAAGCCCGGTAAACAGGTATTCGTGGCACGCACTGCAGCTGAAACAGGAAGGATATAGGAAAGAAATAAGGAAATGCTGCAGCAGTGAAATTGGAGTACAAATGACTAATTAACACCTAGGAGCCTACAGTGGGCCATTGACAACATCTAACAAGGCTGCAAGCAGCTACCTGCAGAACAGGAAAGGGGAGGGGCTGTACTGCAAAGAAAACATTAAAGTGTCAAAGCAGAATAAAGCCGATTTGCAGTATATCAGCTGCAAGGCACTTTTTGTCATGACTGGGTAGGGAAAGTACAAAACAAGAAAGATGGCAGATGGATGCATGCCTGATAATGGGAGGGGATCCAGGTCTAAAATTGAATTAAAGGGCAACAGATTAATTAAGGGAGGCAAGTAGCTCTCCACAGTAAAGACCCCACACTTGCAGTACTCATTGCAAAACTCATAATTAAGATGTGCTGCAGCTGGAATAGCTCATACACACCCACTGACATCAGCAGCATCCATAGCACAATACTATAAAGTATGAAAGCACCTCACACACATTTGTGTATTCCCACACACTCTGCACCAGTGGTGTATACAGACGGGGAACATTTATTATGTACATGTTAGGGGCTGCCATAGCTTTGATCCACCAGCATGTGTTGGAGACTGAAGGTGGTGTGGAGGATGATGCACACGACCACCTCAGGCACCAGAGGAGGAGGACAGTGTTCAGACCCAGGGTAACCTACCAGGGGATACATGATTTGGAGATAGTAGAGTGTTACAGGGTGGACAGGGACATCCTACAGTAACTTGTGGAGCTGTGCCAGCCACGCCTTAGAGCCAGAACAAACAGAGGGGAACCCATCCAAGTGGATACGAATGTATGTGTAAGCCAGAGAATACTAGCTACAGGTACCTTTCAAAAACCAACTGGGGATATCATGGCGGACTCACAGGCATTAGCATCCAGGGTACTACACCAGTTCCTGAATGCCATGCTACCACATGCCAATGAGCACATATACTTCCCCCGAATGTAGGAGGAGTTGCCCAGCAATATGCGTCTCTTCCTCCATGTGACAGAATACCTGGACGTACTGGGTGCAACAGACTGCACGCACATGCACATCAATTCACCACCCGGTGAGCAGGGTAGGGGGTACATAAACCACAAGGGATAACCCTCCATCAACTGCCAGGTCATGTGCAATGCCCAGGGCATTATCATGGATGTATGTGCTGGCAGTCCTGGAAGCTATCACGACTCCCACATCTGGCATGCATCACAGTTGTATCGGTTAATTGCCAGGGGGGACATCCCAAATGGCCACCTGGTGGGGGATGCTGGCTATGCACTGGAACCGTGGATGATGACTCCCATCAGAAATGTACACACACACCCATGCAGAAATGCCATAATGAGGCACACACAGAAACCAGAATCATCATAGAGTGCATGTCTGGGATGCTGAAATCACATTTCTGTTGCTTGGACATATCTGGTGGAGCCTTGCAGTATTCTCCAGGCACATGTACCCACATCTTCATAGTGTGTGCCATGCTACACAATATGGTCCTGCGGAAACAGCTGCAGCAGGAACAGAATGGTGAATGCCCTCACAGCCCACCACCATTGCCAACGGCCCCACAGGCACAGAGGTACTCAGACCATGAACACTCTGAGCCTGCCCCAGTAGGCAGATGGAGGTGTGCCCAGTATGCCCATGCCATGGCAAAAAGGGAACATATAGCACACACACTGACAGTGTAGGCACCTAGGGACTGACACCTTACTCCATCTGCACACACAGTAAAAATGGATAGCACACACAAGACTACCTGTAAATTGTCATGTATAGGCAGTCTACTGTGTGCATCCAACATAGGCAGCCTTCAACTACTGCACACACAACTGCCATTGGCACAAGGTAAGTCAACACCTGAACAGTAAATTAAGCTATCAGCATATGCAGATACCGTATGTATAGATTCATAGGTAGGTACTTGGCCAACTGCCAGAGGCCATTCATAAGCGCAGCCAAAATGTGTCAGCTTTTGCCACCCCATTGATTCATTAACTGTCCCTCTGTGGAGCAGAGCCAATGGCGGGATCCCTGGGGTGCATCTACTGTTCACCATCCACTCTTCAAGGTTTATCTTGCAGAGTGTTAGTGAGGGGCTCTGTATAATGCAGTTAGGGATGTTGTTCCAAAGTATGGGGAGTGTCTGTGACAGGAAGCTGTCCCTCCAGCATCTTCCAGTTATTGTTGTGGCAACATTCAGCTCACTACAGTGTGTGGCTCACTGTGACATGGATTCCATTAGGTGGAGCATATCCATCAAGCCTGAGTTCGACATGGCTGTGTTGGCCAGCGGAGATCATCTCTGGGTAAACGAGATGCCACTGAGTAAAGCAGGAATTTATTCAATCTGGCTGCATAGGCCATATGTTGGAGGCCAGTATTCCCCTTGGCAAGGTACATTCATGGACCTCCCAGCTGTTGGAAGTGTCTTCTGAGGTACATCCCACATGGGTTATTATACCCTATGATGGGACTGATGAGTGATGAGTAAAGGGGCACTATAACCCCAGTATGTCTAGATGGGAATCCTTTAGTAATCAGATGGCCTACATAGAAGGATGTCCTAACTACTGTGGAGATATGATTGTCAAAGAGGAGATCACTATCTACCTTAGTCCCCACATACCCCATTACCTCGTCAGTATTAAAGTGGCTGCCACTTATGTGCTAATATGTGGGTGCCAATTCCTCAATGGATGACCATGCAGTTAGTGGCACTTGGCTGGAGGCCGTGATGTTGACACCCTGTGACTTTCTCTGTGAGGCCCCTTGAGGGATGTTTGTGTCAGCTGGACTATAAATCATGGCTCCCAGTTAGCAGTCATTGCCAAACATGGTCTACCATAGTCCACCTGTGTTTTCCTGTACCTCTGAGATGTATATGCCAAACAGTAGGGCTCCCAGGACTGAGTCCTGTGTGACACCAGTCGTGACTGATCATGAGTTGGACCTGGAGACCGCTAGTCATACCATGTGGGTTCTGTGTGTAAGCCGTTGGCAACCCAACCTGTGATGTATGGGTGTATGTACAGGCTGGTCTGTTCATCAATAATACCTGAGTGAGGCATGGTGTCAAAAGTCCAGGTAGTATGTGTGAACCACCTCCCCCATCATCTAATGTCTTGGTGACTGTATGTAAGACGTCAAACAGGTTCAGTAGGCATGAACTGCACCTAACCAAGCTGACCTGGGTTGGGTCACATGTTCGGAGGTTACCAATGTTTTCGTTAATGAGTCCCATGAGGATGCAAACCATACCATTGCAGACCAGGCTAGTCAGGCTTATGGGGTGGGAGTTACCATGGTTAGTTGTGATTCCACCTTGATGGAGTGGAATAACCATTGTATGGTCATGCAGCCTGTGGAGAGGCTGAGGTAGGAAAGCTTAATTAGGTGGGGGGGCAGGTTGTCTTATACAGTTTGCAAGATGCAGTCTGGGACAACATCTGCCTCCATTGATGCTGTGTTCTGCTGTTAGAGGGGGCCATTTCCATCTGTGTGTCTCTGATGTGTGGGATACTGTACCTTTCGGGTAGTGTTTGTGAGC
This sequence comes from Protopterus annectens, assembly GCF_019279795.1. Lineage (NCBI taxonomy): Eukaryota > Metazoa > Chordata > Ceratodontiformes > Protopteridae > Protopterus > Protopterus annectens. The sequence continues at coordinate 417,647,052 of NC_056727.1, read as the reverse complement.
ACAGAATGTATCTGCAAGGATGTTGGTGATATCAGTAGGGTCAGCATATTTTGTGCTATATTTCACCGGCACAGTGCAAATCTGTGTGTCACCACGTAGATCCTTGACATAGCCAAAGAAGGCTTTGTGGTTATCTTTCGAATCCTTGCATATTCTCCTGCTGATATTAGCTTTGGATGATGTCAGGAGGGACCTACGTATCATACTAATAGTGGTCATGGATGTCTGCCCTTCGTGGGATTTTCTGTTTGTCTGGAACACTGTCCTACTTCTGTAGTATAGCCTGTTTATTGAAGAGGTCCACCAGACCGGTGTCCTTGTCTAGAAGGAGTGAGTCTTGGTTTACCAGTGATGGCATGATCCATACATCCATGTAGGGGCTTATAGACTGCATTTGTAAATCTGTCTGTATCTTGAGCAGTGTTTCCTCTTACTAGTAGTGTAAATTTAGTTATAGGAAAGGTATACACTGTGGAATCCATAGGTGGGCGAGATGCCTGGGTGTGGAAACAGTGAATAGTTCATGGTCAAATTTAACCAGTGACCGGTTAACCTCCGCTGTGATCCACCTGTTGCCCATGTTGGTGATGACCACTTCTAGTAGTTTCCACCACACAATAGAGAGGTTACCACCTGATACAGGGCATATGAGGTGATAAATCCCAGGAAGCGCTGGGCCTGGAAGTGAGTACCGGAGTACGTTTCCCAGTTAATGGTATGATAGTTGACATCGACCAATGCCAGGGTGTGCATTAGGACTGTCATGTTCTCCATTGTCTCCAGGTAGGTGGAGTGGTGGTCCTGGGTCATGGAGGGTGATCTGTAGCAGGCCACAGTTTACATTGCAGTTGTGGCTGATGTTAGCTGCACATGGATGATCTCAGAGGTATCATGCTGCCCCACTAACCTGGAAGTGTAGTTATCCCTGATAAATATGGATACAGCCCCTCCATGTCTGTCAGTCCATGTTTGGTGGCTGAAATGTGTGGTATGGGTTGTAGTCTGGCAGTGCTGGTGTGCTCTCAGGAGCCTTAAGACAGATCTCAGTTACTGTACAGATGTTGAAGTTGTCTATCCTGAGGAGTGCTGTGAGTGCAATCATTTTGTGATTACAACCC
>NC_056727.1:417555934-417640934 GCF_019279795.1 Protopterus annectens | reverse complement strand
AGATCGCCTCTGCGCAAGCGGTATGCCACTGAGTAGAGCTGGAGTTTCTTTAACCAGGCAGCATATGGCATCTGTTTGAGCCCTTTGATCCTCTTGGTGAGGTACTTTTGCAGTCTTTCCAGTTGCTGCAGGTGTCTGGTAAGGTACATCCCAAAAGGGGCATTGTACTCAATTATGGGCCTGATGAGGGATGAGTAAAGAGGCATGATGACCTCCCCTGATCTAGATGTGAATCCCTTCATGATTAGGTGGGCTATATAAAATGTTTTTATAATCACTTTGGCCACGTGGTTGTCAACTGAGAGATTGCTATCAACTTGGGTCCCCAGGTCCCTAATTACTTCTTCTGTACTTAATGGATTACCACCTATGTGGTAATTTGTGGGCACTTTGTTTTTGCCAAAGGGGAGGACTATACACATTTTGGCATTTAGCTTGAGGCCATGGCTCTGGCACCAGTTGTCTGTTTCTATGAGGCCCTTTTGGAGGATGCTTGTGTTGGCTGGAGAGTCGATTATGGCGCCCAGTTTGCAGTCATCTGCAAACTTGGTCAGCCACAGTCCTTCCGTGTTGGCCTGTACCTCTGAGAAATATATACCGAACAAGAGAGGTCCAAGGACTGAGCCTTGTGGGATGCCACTTGTAACTGGTTTGGAGTCTGACATGGCTCCAGCAATTCTAACCATGTGGGTTCTGTCCTTGAGCCAGTTTGCAACCCATCTAGTGACATAGGGGTTTATATTTAAGCTGGTGAGCTTATCTATAATGCCCGAGTGGGGTATTGTATCAAAGGCTTTTGCGAGGTCCAGGTAGGCTGTGTGGACCACCTTCCCCTCGTCAATGGCCTTGGTGACTGTTTCAAACAAACTGACCAGGTTTAAGAGGCAGGATCTGCCCTTAACAAAGCCAAACTGGGTAGGATCTAGTGTCTGTAGGTCCCCAATATCTTTATTTATGAGGTCCATGATGATCCTTTCCATAGCTTTGCAGACCAAGCTAGTCAGGCTTATGGGGCGATAGTTTCCAGGATCCATTGAGGCACCACCTTTGTAGAGAGGGACCACTGTTGCTGTACGCCACTCTTTGGGTACATATCCTGTAGTAAGGCTGAGATTGAACAGTAGTTTTATGTTTGGGTTTAGCTTTTCTTGGAGTTCATGTAGGACACAGACCGGGACACCGTCTGGTCCCATTGATGCTGTGTTTTTTGCTTTGGAGAGGGCGGCTCTTACCTGAGCATCTGAGATGTCAGGGGGCAGCACTCTGCTGGGATAGATATTTGCCCTTTTGGTGGGGGGGGGGTTGCGCTGAACCTGTCAGCTAGGATGTTGGCAATGTCTGTGGGTTCAGTGTATTTTTTGTAATTTTGGACTAATTCTGAGCATATCTGGAAATTCCTACCCAGGTTCCTAACATAACTAAAGGAAGCCTTGTGATTATCCTTAGTGTCCTGTGCAGTTTTTCTCTCAAAGCTGGCCTTAGACGATTTAGTTTTTTGCTAATACTGATCAGAGATGCCTTCCCTTTTTGGGATTTTGCTTTATCATGTAGTAGTTTCATAGTTTCATAGTATAGTACTAGGCTATCTGCCCTGGGGCATTTGTAAGCCTAGCCATATTGATGTGGCTTTTGCCACCCAATGAAATGGTACAAAAAATGTACAGAATAAATTTAGAATACTGTGCCTCTGTCTAGTAGTGACACAATGAAGGTCCCCTTATATAATAGAATTAGTTTTCTGTGCCCCTGTCTAGCAGTGACACAGATGTGACCCCTGGGGTAAACTTACGATCTCCCATCCACTCATCAAGATTTCTCTTGAAGAGAGTCAGTGAGGGGCTCTGCCTAATACGAACTGGGATCTTGTTCCAAAGCATGGGAAGCCTCTGGGTTATGAATCTATCCCTCCAGCATGTCCTATTCATACTTGTGCCGAGGTTTAAGTCTTTAGCTCTCGTGGTCCTGATGGATTTGGAATTTTTGAGGTGGAGCATGTCCATCAGATCCTGATTGGACATGGCCTTGTACGTCAGGCAGAGATCACCTCTGAGCAGGCGGTATGCTACTGAATAGAGCTGAAGTTTCTTTAGTCTGGCAGAATAAGACATATGTTGGAGACCCTTGATCCTCTTGGTGAGGTACTTTTGTGGTCTCTCCAGCTGTTGCAAATGCCGGGTGAGGTACATACCAAATGGGGCATTGTACTCAATCATGGGTCTGATGAGGGAGGAGTATAGCGGTACAATGACATCCTTGGATCTGTATGTGAATCCCTTCATGATGAGGTGTGCAAGGTAGAATGTTTTTCTAACCACTTTGCCAACGTGGGTGTCAAATGAGAGGTTGCTGTCGACTTGGGTCCCTAGGTCTCTGATTACTTTTTCTGTACTCAGTGGGTTGCTGTCTATGTGATAATTTGTGGGTACTTTGTTTTTCCCAAAGGGGATGACTATACATTTTTTGGCATTTAGTTTAAGGCCGTGACTCCGGCACCAGTTGTCCATTTCTGTGAGGCCTTTTTGTAGGATGTATGTGTCTGCTGGTGTATCGACTATGGCACCTAGTTTGCAGTCATCTGCGAACTTTGTCAGCCACAGCCCTCCCATGTTTGCTTTAACATCTGAGAAATAAATGCCGAACAAGAAAGGTCCCAGGACAGATCCCTGCGGGACACCACTTGTGACTGGCTTTTGAGTCTGACATTGCTCCAGTGATTTTAACTTTATGGGTTCTGTCCTTTAGCCAGTTTGCAACCCAACTAGTGACATAAGGGTTTACGTTTAAGCTGTTGAGCTTATCTATGATGCCTGAGTGGGGTATTGTGTCGAAGGCCTTAGCCAAGTCCAGGTAGGCTGTATGGACTGCTTTGCCCTCATCAATGGCTCTAGTGACTGTTTCGAAAAGTCAACCAGGTTCAAAAGGCAGGAGCTGCCCTTTACAAAGACAAACTGGGTGGGGTCAAGTGTCTGTAGGTCCCCTATGTCTCTGTTTATGAGTTCCATAATGATTCTTTCCATAGCTTTGCAGACCAGGCTGGTTAAGCTTATGGGGCGGTAGTTTCCAGGGTCTGTAGAGGCACCCCCTTTGTGGAGTGGGACCACTGTTGCTGTACGCCAGTGTTCAGGTACATATCCCGAAGTAAGGCTAAGGTTAAATAGCATTTTTATGTGTGGGTTTAGCTCCTCTTGGAGTTCACATAACACGCAACCCGGATACCGTCAGGTCCCATTGATGCTGTGTTTTTAGCTTTGTTTAGGGCGGTTCTCACTTGGACATCTGAGATGACAGGGAGATTACATTCAGCTGAGATAAGTATTTCTTCTTTTGGGGGTGATGGAGGGGGGAAATTTGCACTGAACCTGTCAGCCAGAATGTTGGCAATATCTGTGGGTTCAGTGTATTTTTTGTTGTTGTGAACCAACTCTGAGCATATCTGAGGGTTTCTGCCCAGGTTTCTAACATAGCTGAAGAAGGCTTTGTGGTTATCTTTAGTGTCCTTAGCGATTTTTCTCTCAAGTTGGCCTTGGATGTTTTTATGAGAGAACGTAGTTTTCTGCTAATGTTGATTAGAGATGTCTTCCCTTCATGGGATTTTGCTCTGATGTGCAGTAGCTTTCTTCTTTTGTTATACAATTTGTTAATGGCTGAGGTCCACCAGACAGGACGCTTGCCTTTGGTGGAGAGGGACTTGGATTTATTTGGGATTGCATGATCCATGCATTCTTGGAGATGTCCATAGAAAGCATTTGTGAAGGATTCGGCATTGTGGGATGTGGTATCCACTGGCACAGTGGGCTTAAAGGATACCATCTCAGTCTTAAGAAGACTGAAGTCTGCTTTTGAGAAGTTTTCACTGTGGTCTTTTGTGCTGGGGGTGGATGTGGGATATGTATATCCAGGGTGATTAGTTTGTGGTCAAATCTCACTAGTGAGGAGTATACTTTCGGTGTGGAGCATTTTGTCCCCATGTTTGTGATGATCAGGTCTAGTATATTATCTCCCGTAGTGGGAGAGGTGACTAGTTGTTCCAGTGCATTTGAATTTATGAATTCCAGGAACCTTTGGGCTAGGGTATTAGGGCTAGCATAATGTACCCAATCTATGTTTGGGTAGTTGAAGTCTCCCAGTATGATGGTATTTTGTGATACTTTCAAATCCTTCAATGTCTTCAGGAAGGTTGAGTGGGGTTCTTGAGATTGGGAGGGTGGTCTGTAACATGCTACCAGTTGTATAGCAGTTTTGCCTATGGTTAGTTGCACTGATGCTTCATGTGTTGCTACTAACCTGGAGGTGTGGGTGTCTTTGATGAATATGGACACTCCCCCTCCCTTTGTTGTTCGGCCCGGGTTTTGGGGCTGAAAACCATGATACGAGGTATAGCCTGGTAGTGCTGGGGTGCTCTCAGGAGCCTTGAACCAGGTTTCAGTTACTGCACAGACGTCGATGTTCTCCATGCTGAGGAGTGCATCAAGTGCCTGCATCTTGAGATTTAGACTTCTGGCGTTGAGCAGCATTACCCTTAGTTTTTTTCCATTTTTGTTTTCTAAGGAGGTGGGTTTGTCTTTTGAGCCTTGCCTAAAAAAGGCACTATGGGGGTGGCAAGAGCCTTAGCCAATATCCAGAAGCCCAGTGGTGACAGGTGTAAGCCATCCCTTGCGAAGCAGCGTGGCTTGTCCAACATGTCATCCCAGGCAGACAGACATTGGATCCCCTTTGAATGACACCAGTACTTGAGCCAATTATTACAGCTGATCATCTTGTCTTTGTATTGTGGTATCATTCTTGGTGAGGGCAAGATGCTGCTCAGGGTCAGGGTCATACCAGCCTGGGCTACATAATCGGAGAGCTCCTCTATGTCTCTTTTCATGTAGTCCAGGGAGGTACGTCTCAGGTCATTCACACCAGCATGGACAATGACGGAGTCATATTTGTACTTGCTTTGGAGTGACTTGAGTGCGTGTGTTATGTGGCAGATCCTAGCTCCCGATAGACAGCTCACAGTCACCCTCTCCTTGTTCAGCCTAGTCAGCGGGACATCAGTGTGTCTGACTATAGAGTCACCTATTACTAGTGTATCAGGCATGGTGTTTGGCCTTAAGGGCTGTGATTGGTTGACACACTGATTTATTGACGTATGTGTTGCATGTGTTTTGTTTTGAGGTGGTGGATTTTTGGATGTCTGCTTTGGGAGCCTCTGTTGTTTTGGTAAGTTTTTTATTAGAGCCTCCGAGTATGTCTTTGTGTTTTTATGTGTTTGGTTTGCAGTTGTGGTAGGTCTATGTGGGACTGGGATTGTTGTGTGTGTGGTTACCATCTCCTCCTGTCTGGTCATGCCAGCCCTGAGTTGAGAGAGTTCAGCCTCCAGTTTGGCTATATAGTTGCATCTCTCACATGTATTTGTGTTTGTTGGGAGGAGGAGAGGGTTGTCTGTGTACATGAGACAATTGTAGCATTGTCTCAAGATACCCAGATTGACCAGCTGAACTGGAGAGGATGCCAGTAATCTACCACTCGACATGCTAGAACAGTATAAGTGAGTGCTGTACCTTTAAGGGAAGTGGATATTCACAGGGGTGGTAAGTAGATGTAGTGCTTTACTTAATACGAGAGTGCTTACTTAGTAGAAAAGTATTGAGAACAAGTGCTAGGCTTATAATATAGTGAGTAGTCTGATTATACTAAGAGTAGAGCTTCCTTAAGGGAAAATTTGAAGAGCAGACCTGGCGGAGCCAGAAGAAGTTTAACCTTGTTTAACCGGCGCTGCGCTATGCGCACAACCGCGCAAAGCCGTGCAAATGTGGATTTTAAACAGTGAACTACAAAGGAGCTAGAAATGGTCCAAAACAACCAATTACTACAGCTTCTTGTGCTGAGGTCACTTCCTACAGGGACAGGTAGGCTGCTCAAGGCTCCCCACTCCCACTGGTGAGCAAAGAAACTTCCTTCTATCCAAGTAAGGTAATGGACAACACAGGAACTACACCACAGCCCAGAATACAGCAATGCCTGTAAACTGGTCTAAACTAGTCGAGGAGAAGTGGGAAAACAAGGATTATTTTTTTGTTTTTTTGTTTTTTTGATAGAAACACACAGAAAATGCAGAAACAGTGATAAATCAGTTACACAGGCTAGCACACTTTAGTGGGCAGCCTCAACAGTTAAATTAAACAAACAAACAAACTTTTGATCAAATTTGACTAAAATGTAACTTTAAGTGCAGATTTTAAAATAATGCAGCAAACAGTTAAAAAACAGTTCAAGCTAGTTCAGGGTAAGCTACAGAAGCTATTCCAAGTGAAAAAAAAGCACAGATACTTAAATCCAGAAAGTAGTCACTTTTCTGAGTTCCCTGTAGCTAGGACCACTCTGCAGGATCACGAGGAGCTTGTCTGACCAGTAAAGCCAGAAAAAAACACCCAGAGGCGGATTTTAAACAGTGAACTACAAAAGAGCTAGAAATAGTCCAAAACAACCAATTACTACAGCTTCTTGTGCTGAGATCACTTCCTACAGGGACAGGTAGGCTGCTCAAGGCTCCCCACTCCCACTGTTGAGCAAAGAAACTTCCTGCTATCCAAGTAAGGTAAAGGACAACACAGGAACTACACCACAGCCCAGAATACAGCAATGCTTGTAAACTGGTCTAAACTAGTCAAGGAGAGGTGGGAAAACAAGGATTATTTTTTTGTTTTTTTGTTTTTTTGATAGAAACACACAGAAAATGCAGAAACAGTGATAAATCAGTTACACAGGCTAGCACACTTTAGTGGGCAGCCTCAACAGTTAAATTAAACAAACAAACAAACCTTCGATCAAATTAGACTAAAATGTAACTTTAAGTGCAGATTTTAAAATAATGCAGCAGACAGTTAAAAAACAGTTCAAGCTAGTTCAGGGTAATCTACAGAAGCTATTCCAAGTGAAAAAAAAGCACAGATACTTAAATCCAGAAAGTAGTCACTTTTCTGAGTTCCCTGTAGCTAGGACCACTCTGCAGGATCACGAGGAGCTTGTCTGAGCAGTAAAGCCAGAAAAAAACACCCAGAGGCGGATTTTAAACAGTGAACTACAAAAGAGCTAGAAATAGTCCAAAACAACCAATTACTACAGCTTCTTGTGCTGAGGTCACTTCCTACAGGGACAGGTAGGCTGCTCAAGGCTCCCCACTCCCACTGTTGAGCAAAGAAACTTCCTTCTATCCAAGTAAGGTAAAGGACAACACAGGAACTACACCACAGCCCAGAATACAGCAATGCTTGTAAACTGGTCTAAACTAGTCAAGGAGAGGTGGGAAAACAAGGATTATTTTTTTGTTTTTTTGATAGAAACACACAGAAAATTCAGAAACAGTGATAAATCAGTTACACAGGCTAGCACACTTTAGTGGGCAGCCTCAACAGTTAAATTAAACAAACAAACAAACTTTCGATCAAATTCGACTAAAATGTAACTTTAAGTGCAGATTTTAAAATAATGCAGCAAACAGTTAAAAAACAGTTTAAGCTAGTTCAAGGTAAGCTACAGAAGCTATTCCAAGTGAAAAAAAAGCACAGTAGCTTCCTCCTTCTATTGTATAGTTTGTTTATGGCTGGGGTCCACCAGACAGGACGTCTGCCTTTGGAGGATTGGGTCTTGGTTTTATTTGGATTGCATGATCCATGCATTCCTGAAGGTGTTCACAGAATGCGTTTATAAAGGATTCTGCGGTCTGCACCGTATTTTCCACAGGCCCGGGGGCTTTGAAGGATTCCACCTCGGTTTTGAGGAGTGAGAAATTTGCTATAGAGAAGTTTTTCACTCTGATTTTCTGGGCAGGGGGTGGGGTCGGGATGTGAATATCCAGTGAGATTAGTTTATGGTCTGATCTTACCAGTGAGGGATACACTTCTGGTCTGGAGCATAGAGCCCCCATGTTGGTGATGATCAGGTCCAGTATGTTTTCCTCTCTTGTGGGAGTGGTAACAAGTTGTTCCATAGCATTTGTGTTTATAAATTCAGGAATCTTTGGGCTAGAATGTTGGAGCTAGAGTAATGCTCCCAGTCTATGTTTGGGTAGTTGAAGTCACCCAATATAATGGTGTTTGGAGAGACCTTCATATTTTCCAGTGTTCTCAGGAAGGCCGAGTGGGGTTCCTGGGTTTGGGAGGGTGGTCTGTAGCAGGCTATAAACTGGAAGGCAGTTTTACCCACTGTTAGTTGCATCTTGAGGTTTAGACTTCTTGCGGTGAGTAGAATTACTCTTAGTTTCTTATCACTTGTGATACCTATGGAGGTGGGTTGGTCTTTTGAGCCTTGCCTAAAAAAGGCACTATGGGGGTAGCAAGAGCCTTTGCCAATATCCGAAAGCCCAGGGGTGATAGGTGCAAGCCATCCCTAGTGAAGCATCGTAGCTTGTCGAGCATGTCATCCCAGGCTGACAGGCATTGGATCCCCTTTGAATGACACCAATACTTAAGCCAATTGTTGAAATTGATCATCTTGTCTTCATATTGTGGCATCATTCTTGGTGAGTGTAAGATGCTACTCAAGGTCAGGGTCATACCGGCCTGGGCTACATGCTCAGAGAGCTCCTCTATGTCTCTTTTCATGTAGTCCAGGGAGGTATATCTCAGGTCATTCACACCAGCATGGACAATGACTGAGTCATATTTGTACTTGCTTGGAGTGACCTGAGTGCTTGTATTATGTGGCTGATCCTAGCGCCCGACAGGCAGCTCACCGTGACCTTCTCCTTGTTCAGCCTGGTGAGCAGGACGTCAGTGTGCCTGACGATATAGTCACCTATTACAAATGTATCAGGTGTGTTGTTTAGCCTTAAGGGCTGTGACTGTTCGGCACACTGGCTTTGTGAGCTATGTGTTGCACGTGTTTTGTTTTGGGGTAGCGGTTGCTTTGGTGTCTGCTTTGGAGGTCTCTGCTGCTTATGCAGATTTTTATTTAGAGCCTCCTAGTATGTTTTTGTGTGTTTATGTGTTTGGTTTGCTGTCATGGTAGGTCTATGTGAGACTGGAATTGTAGTGAGTGTGGTTTCCTTCTCCTCCTGACTGGTTACGCCAGTAGTGAGTTGAGAAAGCTTAGCCTCCAGTTTGGCTATATGGTTGCATCTCTCACATGTGTTGGAATTTGTTGGGAGGAGGAGAGGGTTGTCTGTGTACATGAGGCAGTTGTAACATTGCCTCAAGATTCCCAGATTCACCAGCTGGACCGGAGAGGAGATTGACAACTGACCTTTGGGCATACTAGAATAGTATTGGGAATTCCTTTATAATTGAAAAAAAGGGCCAATGGGGAACAAGGTGCTCAAGGGGAGTTTGTGAGGGTGTAGTGCTTTTAATTTTTTAGTGCTGACTTATATAATTGCTTTACTGAGCAAGTGCCAGGTAACTTAAATGCAATGTGTTACAGGTAACTTAAATGCAGAAACGACAAACAGTAACTTTCTTTCAAGTGAAACAAGGAAATAAGTACAGTAAGCAATACAGATATCACTAGGAATCCACAGAAGCGCTGAAAAGCCGCGTTTTAGGTGGAATTAGCATTTCAGGGAAATAACAAGCAAACAAACAACAAGCATACAAACAAAGCTAGAATCAGCAGGCCTGGATCTAGTCTATGCTACAGCAGAGAAGGTGTACCAATTTCAGTAAGAAACAGTTCAAATATGCAGGCACTATAAGCCTTTAACCAGAAATTCTCAGGTCAGAAGGGCAGAGTCCAGCCTCTCCTCCCACAAGAGTGCAGGCCACGAACCTTCTTAATGTAAAATAACTGGCCTGAAGCCCAAGTGCTTAAACCAGAACTAATACACTTTTAGAATAACAGACACTGAGCCCTTAATCAGCAGTTCCCAACTTAGAAGGATGTAAGCTACCTGTCCTGCCACCACAGTGCAGGCCACTAACCTTCCTAATGTAAAACAACAGGTCTGAAGCCCAAGTGCTTAATCCAAAAGACTTAGAATGATAGCTACACTTTAATCAAATTACTACCAAGCAGAAACAGTTCAAATATGCAGGCACTATAAGCCTTTAACCAGAAATTCCCAGCTCAGAAGGGCAGAGTCCAGCCTCTCCTCCCACAAGAGTGCAGACCACGAACCTTCTTAATGTAAAATAACTGGCCTGAAGCCCAAGTGCTTAAACCAGAACTAATACACTTTTAGAATAACAGAAACTGAGTCCTCAATAAGCAGTTCCCAACTTAGAGGGATGTAAGCTACCTGTTCTGCCACTACAGTGCAGACCACAAACCTTCTTAATGTAAAACAACTGGTCTGAAGCCCAAGTGCTTAAACTAAAAGGCTTAGAATGAGTTACACCAAGCAGTAATAAATACAATTGAGTACTTTTAAGATGACGCAAAAGCAAAATAAAGTAGGAAGAAACACAAATACAGTAAAAGAAGATATTTTTTTTTTTCACAACTGAACTTCTTAGGCAACAGAAGTTTGAAACCTGAGACAGCTTTTAAGAAAGAAATCTCAAAATAACCAATGAGGTGCTTAGTCTAAGCTGTAGTCCAGGTGACCTCAGTCAGCCAATGACCTCAAACAATTCTCTCTCACTGAAATGCCTGATGGCTTTGGCTAAACCAAGATGTCCCTGAATATGTGCTCAGACACACAGCCTCCACAAACACTAGGCCTAAATACAAGCCTGAATATGGAAATGCTACAAATATCCCCACTACTTAGAACAAACTGCAGAAATGTTTCTCCCAGCTGAAAAGCAGCAGTGAGCCTTTAAATGAAAGTTTTAAACAGCTAAAGGAGCCTCTAGAAAAAAGAGTTCAACTGCAACAAGTTATCAGAAACAAACAACCCAACAGATGCTTAATAAAAGTGGACAATTTCCAGTTAATACCTCACACACAGTGAATCTAGCTAGAAAAATACACAGTACACAACGTGCTATAAATAACAAAGAAATAAAGAACAGAATAAACAAAAAAACAGGATACTTAATGTTAAATATTATAGCTCCGAGTTTCCTCAGTGTCCTTCCTTCGATTAGCTCAGTGTGAAATGTACATATAGTGGAAATAGCTACCTTGTAGCGATGTATTGTTGAGCAGTAGTAATGCTTGTAGTATTCTATATGTGTGCTGCTGTAGATCACATGGCAAACTCTGCATACACCACAAGGGATGGTATGGGCTTGGAACCCACAAATTCATTTCCAGCCACTGTCAGTGACAGGATTGGTCCAACAAGTATGTGCTATAACAGGGGATAGTATATGTTGATATATTGTAACAGTTGACATATGTATGGGTGCATAAGTAAGATGAACATATTAAAGGTGGGCTTACCATGCAAATATGGTGTGCATTGTGGGATATTGTGCCAATAACTGTGTAATGTACAGTATTTTAGGCAGATTGTATTCTATTCTACATAGCAGTTCTGTTATGTTATGCAAACAGTAGTTATGTCTATTGTCAATTACAATACTCAATAACAGGATACATATCATTTGTATTCATCTGACAGTTTAGCAGCATGATATCAAAGATAATTGGAAGAGCCAGGTAACTATCCCTGCACATAACACATATAATATTCACCTCTCTAGTATCATTTGCAAGCAATAACAGCTGTGCATGGGTACATGTTATGCAAATGTGCAGTGACCCTTGTTACAGGGCTGGACCTCTCTAGTAACATTTGCAAGCAATAACAGCTGTGCATGTGTACATGCTATGCAAATGTGTAGTGACCCTTGTTACAGGGCTGGGCCAAATGGCTATGTGCACACCTACATAGAGTGGATATTGAGAGTAGGGACACACTGGTTGAACTACCAGGTTTGTGTAGCCCAACCTCTCAGTGCCAACCTAACAGCCGCTTGCACATACTGTATGTAAGGTAGTGCACAGCACTGGTAATGAAACAGGTTGCATATCATCTTTAACTCCAGTGTAATATCTGCAGTAGGAGTGTAAGATGTAGGAGACAGCTGCCCATGTGTAATAGCAACTTCATAGGTGATGGCTCACACTATCTGATTATATCCTGATCATGTTGATAGTGGCATCAGAGTCTATTGATACATGACTCTGTTTGGAGAGTGGGTGTCTGTGCCCAACAGAGTCCATGGTCCTGGTGGATATGGGAGTATATACCCAGAGAAGGAAACAGACGTGTAGACAATTGCATCATTTGTAATCAGCTAACAGGATGTGATGTGAGGATTGCTGCTAAAGGTAGCTACAATGTTTCCGTAATAGCCAGTGTTTCCATGTCTATAACACAAATATTTACATGTGAGCATCACTGTCTAAAACATCTTCATAAGCAATACGTAAACTAAATACAGTACTTGGTACTTGTAGTACTGAATGCTCATACAAGCATGTCCACTAGCCAGCTACTGGTGTTTACTAATGTCAGCTTTGTGTATGTGGCCATCCTGGGGGAATGTATTCTCTATGCCATGTACACTGCCAAACCCACCTAACACCACACCCCACACATTGTTTGGGATGCAGCTACAGGGGTAAGCTGGAAGGCAGCCCAGTCTACAGCCATGACTGGAATGGACAGCCATGAGGTGTAGGTTAACACATGCAGCTCATCAACACAGCCAACACATACCCTTAACAGAACACAGTAAGTACACCCACACACACAACCAGAAATCACACACATTCACAGATGCTTCTAAGTATCTGACCAAACAAGTGACCCCCTAAGCAGGAAGAGACAGACACCAAAATACACAAACTGTATGACATAGTTTGCATAATTGTGCCACACCTCAGAACACGTGACTGGAAACATGCCCAACAGTACTTATTTGTGAATGCAAACTCTAGCACTATGTTACACAACAATGTATATGAGGGCATACATACTGTCAGCTGCCTGTCTGCCATGATTAGCCACATACCCATACACTCAGACCACCTTATGAACTATACACATGGCTCTGGCATATTCCATGTTGTTGTGCATGACCTGTGATGCAGTAGCCTGGACTGCATGGAAACACATGTAGGAACTGTCACGTCTTGTAGCCCATGCAGGTATGTCCCAAGGCCTGGGTAGCATTCTGCCATTGGCCAAAATGATACTGCAGTACAGGGACAAAAGGATTGTATTCCACAATTGTCTAGTGTAGTGGTGCAAGTCAAAGGGTATCCAGTATCTCTCTGCCTGGAATAACATGGTTGACAGACCATGATGCTTTGCCAGACAAGGCCTGCACCTGTCACCCCTGGGAATCTGGATACTGCCGAGAGCTCATGCTTTCCCTATAGTGCCTTCATCATGCACAGTTCAAGTGAAGATCCACTGCTGTTACAGGGACAGCCAAGCAACACAATGATACATGTCAGAAACACTATACGGACACACATATGTCAATCCCTAACATGGAGAACATATCTGTGCAGTGGCTGAGACATGTTTCAATGCTCTGGAGAGCACACCTGCATGACCATGTTATAACACATACCTCACCTCTTGCCCATTATCCTTTATTGGAACACATGGGCCGCAGATGTGTCCATATTCCTGAAGGATATGTACACCCCCCACGCTAGTTGCACTTGCATAACTTCAGATGCATTATGCTGAGCAACTACCTTTGTGCCAAAGTGGATTTCAAATTTCACCTTGAAACAGATCACCCATCAGTACACCCCCACGCTATTTGCACTTGCATAACTTCAGATGCATTATTCTGAGCAACTACCTTTGTGCCAAAGTGGATTTCAAATTGCACGTTGCGACAGATCACCCACCAGTACACTCCCACGCTATTTGCACTTGCATATCTTCAGATGCAATATGCTGAGCAACTACTTTTGTGCCAAAGTGGAATTGAAATTGCACCTTGAGACAGATCACTCACCAGGCCGTGAATTTCCCAACTGTCATAATGTGCTGTATTGGGGAAGATTAGGAGCCATAATAATGGCTACTCTCAACTATTCCATTATGAACTGGGAAGACTTCTCATGTATCAACACCTGTGCTCAATGCATGTTGGATTCCATTGATCCCACTGACCTGGATCACAGTAGTCACACAAACAGGGCTAACAGTATGCTATACATAGTCTCCAATGCCAATGTTATGTTTCCTAAGAGGAGAGTGGTGACTGTCATGGCACCCATGCAGATGGACAATGCATGTGCAAATGCTGAATACTACACAAATGAACCTTAAGCAGTCACATATGTGCAGTGATTGTACCATTGAAACAGAACCAGGATTTAACCCATCGCAAACAAGAAGGCAAACTGGTGGAACCATGCTTTAAACTGTACCACAGAAGGTAGTAACTGTTGCAAGAGTGAACACACATGAGTGTAGGTGATCCCTGGTGAGCCTCAGTAAGATGCAGATACATCATATCAAACCACATAAAGCTACTGTGAAACTAATCAGCCACATATTATGAGGCCAAGCACAAAGCATTGTATAGCTGTGTCATTAATCGTAATGGCAACCACAAGACCTGCTGTGCTGCACAGCACTATGGCATGGGAAGTACTGCACCAATAAAAATAGCACCCGTTAATCCAGATAGGTTCTTGGAGAACCTAAACCCACTCCCACCTCCCCCCCCAACAGGTACACTTAGTAATATATCCATGTACACTACAGGGCCCCTGTTATAACGACTATGCAGGTACAAGCTGAACTCTCTAAAGCCATACATACAACTTTTATAGGACCTGTCAACATCCCAGGGTGTATCCTACACAAATGTAAGAACATTCAGCTATCCACATACACCTCATGTTCAATCATAGCTCCATGTCAGTAAACTAGGTGTATATTCCTATGTCACAGGAGTGGTTGGCAACTGGACTGCTGGCAGAACCAACACTACAGAAGGTGTCTGACTAATACACGCACATCAAACCAGTGCCAGCCACAGTAATACAGGGTTCATTCCTGGTACTCCCCCTATTTGTTATCATACCACACAGACTAACACAGAAGGCATCAGCCTATTGATATTTGCAAATGACTAAGAACTAGGAGCAATAGTCGACTCAATGTGTGCTGTGTTCAACATATAGAAGGGCCTTAATGTGTCAGATGTGTGGTGTATGACGTATGGCCACAATCTGACAGCTGAATATTGCATTGTCATCCCCTATGTTACAAACCCTGTACCCATGAACTACCACCTAGGCAGCGGTCAACATAATGACAACTGTGTGTATGGGATGCAGCTGGACAGTACTCTTTCCTTTGATAGTTACTTCACCACACCAGACAGGTAGTCGTATGTGGCACCCCTAATCATGACAGGGTGCCATCCAGGAATATAGAGATAATTTTTCAGCCATACTCAACACCCATGTGACTCAAAATAGATCACATATTTCCTTTAAGGGTTATTGCCAATGTGTAGATGGCCTACACTGCCCTTCCCAATCCCTAGCTACACTATGTAGCATGCAGCCTACCATGAATAAAGCCATGTCCAACCCAGAGGTGTTGAACATGCTACACTTAACTCATCCTGATCCCAAATAAACACATACTTCATGTACATCCACCTTTCTAGTACAAGGATCACAACATGCCTGACAGATCCCTGTCCCATACACTTAACATACTCTTGCCATACTATGCATCCCTGTCCAGCAAAGCTGCATATCACCCCTCTCTGTGACATGGTGTGATGACCGCATGCCAAATATATCAGTAACCCTGTGGATCAGTTCTGTGGCACTGCTTGAACTGACCACTGAAACTTACCTGTCTGTTGCCTACAACTAAGTAACCTGTCTGCCTAGGCTCATAAATGGCCCAGGGCATATAGCCTACTAGATCACTATGACCATGCATGCTATAGTTGATATCCAACCATGCAAATACCATCAGGCTAGCTATTGTCCCATGTGTTACACATGTGCAACACAGGCAATACATGGTAGGATGCTACACAGCTGTACAGTGCCATGTATATGTATATGGCAAACACATACATGCTTGCAAGTCTGCAGGGTCATAAGTAATGTTCCTAATGGCTATGTATGACTATATATGTGACATAAACACAGCATTAAGGTTGATTGCATTAATGTGAACACATTCAGGCATGTGCTGATAGGTAAAGGCACCAGTACAGGCAAACAGACATGCCCATGTTAAGACAACATCCACATGGTGTATGAGCAATGTCATCACATGACACACACATATATGGTGATAACATCACATCACCAGTAATTGTCAAATGTGTGTGACTTATACATGTCAGTGATGTTAGTGTCATGTAGATTTGCAAATTTGTAATCATAATAAATGTGATACACATGTATGTTCAGCTGTACTGCTGTACTTCTCTGTGGGTTACTGTGACTTGTCTCCTTCATTATGTCTTCCAGGTATGCCACATAGCAGACTGCCAGCATACAGCTGCTTGGAGAATGACGTCCTCATCCCATACCTCCTCGACAGCCACACAACACTCTTCAGCCATGTATCACAGGATGCACAGCAGTGGGATGCCCTGTGAGAGGAACTCTGCAGGAGGATAAATGATGTTGGCCATCACAATCGCATCTATCAGCAGGTGCGCTGACACTGCACTGACCTCATAAGATGGGCGAAACAGCGTGCTAATGCAATTGGCAGGGAACAAGGTGCAACAGGTGGGGGGCCACTCACCTAGCCCCCACTCACATGTACCGAGGAGCTACTGGCCAATCTGGGGACACCTGCAGACCTCCATCCACAAGCTTTAGCTGGTATTTGCCTGGTAAAGCACTATTGCACATACAACACAACTATATTTCACATTGTTACATGTGTTACTTTACAATATGTAATGTAACATCATATGCAAGGCACGTATGCACACATGCCACATACTATAGTCTGCTACTCTATGTATGCACAGATGTGCATACTCCATAGTATAGTGTATTGTACTGGCTTATATTCTAACATGGACATTGCATCCTGTAGCTATCACACAGGTGTGGATAATGATCTTACTGCTGTGACACTCCTGTTTATGTACCTTTGGCATTTTGCAGTGACAGCAGCGTGTGTCAGGTGAGATTGTTATTATTTACAAGGCTTGATAATGCACAGAACATATTAATTGCATGCTATCTGCCATAACACACGTACACATAATGTATGGTGGTCCTGTTAATGGACACTGGTCAGACTTGCAATGCATCACAGTGTTTACCCATGTGAAACAATTGAAGACTATATGAAACACCTACACTAAACCTTCCAAACTGTCATTGCCAGATGTGTGGACAACAGTGAATACAATGGTGGAGGTGTGTTCCACTGTAGGAACAGGTACTACATATCAGCATTACACATGTTGGGAATACAAACAGTACCATACAGAGAGCAAATGTGTGCACACACTCTAAATGTGTTGGAGCTGGAGTATGACCGGCCCACAGGATACACCGTTGTGGATTATACCCTTGCTATGAATGTCACACAATGTCATGTGCTATCTGACATGTCCATGACATGTAGTGGGCTGACTGCAACACTTCTCAACTATCCTGCAAAACATGTCTCACATCCCATACATACCACCCTTTGTCTGCATAACCCTGTCTTCAGTGGAGCATATGACATATATGGGTGTAAGTCATATGGGAAAACACTGACAAGTAAAATAAGATGGCCATCACAACCATTGGACAGAGCAAGTGTACACATGGCCATGGAGGATGGCCAGAGACATGAAGCAACACACAGTAGAAGTGATGTACATGTCTGTACACCCTGTTGTACATTGGCTCAACACAATACAACTATGGCCTTTGTGTAATGGTGATATTGCAGATGTGAAACACTAAACATGATACAGGCCTGTGCACAGCTTGTGTAGGCATAACATGAAACCACCACATAACATGTCTTGAACATCTTGAGTGTGTCACGACATGAAAGCATTCACCTACACACTAGCCAAATACATACATGTGTTGCACAACATACACATACAACCACATCAGGCCACAGATACAGTACATTCACCTTGCTGGTGTCAGACATCACTGTCATGCCTGCTCCTCATGTGTGTGAGGTACACAGATGGCATGTGGGACATAGAGTACTGCTAAGTTAGCCATGTGTGGGCATAGTTGCCAGGCATCAGTAATATGGTTGTAGATGTGCAGGGGTGTCAACCGTATACCCTTCTGTGACCCGTGTTACACATTCCACATTAGGGTTTAGTGTGTATACACCTCAGTGATGTGGGTCACATTCCACATTAGATATGTATTGTATGTGAACATAGTCATGGCTATGAACTGTGTCAGTAGCTCACACTGTATAGCAATTGTGAAGCCACATGATGCCCTGCAATGGGTTTGCACATCAGCTCAATGTGCAGTATGTCCCTGCATATTTGTAGGGTGGACAGACAACACTGCATCAGCTGAAGGCCCATGTTAGTATAACACGTCCCTGCATTGGGACACCATTACCGTACTGTAGATTGGAAAGGACAGCATTGTGTTACACATGTATGAATGTCATTCAACACGTCAGCAGAAGACATGTCATACTACATGTGATTGGCAAGGTCATACGCCACACAGCAGGCCGGTGTGCTGTAAACTTGTGCTGGTCTGTGGCACCATTGCAAAGCAGGGACAGCCATGTCAAACATGTTTGTACAGCCACATGCACAATGCCTAGACTCAGTTCAGGGGTAGGCGGAATAATGTTGAACAGACATGCACTGCTTTGAGGGAGATATGTAAGCTAGGGATCAGGCAAACATAGTATGCAGTCAAAATACCCTACTGCTCATGTCCTCACACATAGGGGCAGTGGCCAACACAAAGCATCATTGGCAGATGTACAAAGGTCAGCGATGGTCTGTTAATATGTGGTGTATGTTACACACACCATGGCAGTGTGGTGCAATCGTGCAAAGTGCATGCATTGTATTGCATGTATGG
The DNA here is from genome assembly GCF_019279795.1 of Protopterus annectens. Taxonomy (NCBI): domain Eukaryota; kingdom Metazoa; phylum Chordata; order Ceratodontiformes; family Protopteridae; genus Protopterus; species Protopterus annectens. The sequence continues at coordinate 417,622,010 of NC_056727.1, read as the reverse complement.
GGCATAGGCTACTAACACAAATGGTGCAATACAGGTATGTATGCCAACCACCACTATAATTGTGTAAGGTGCATGACATCTGCTATAACACATGTATGCTGTTGTGTTCAACTCAGAGATGTATGATAACTACCACTATAATTGTCTAAGCTGAAACTATAATTGTCTAAGCTGAATGCCATCTGCCATATCACCTGCATGTAGTGTGTGTCTGTGTGTCTGTGTTTGTCTGTGTGTCTGTGTGTCTGTGTCTGTCTGTGAGTCTGTGTGTCTGTATGTGTGTGTGTCTTTCTGTGTGTGTGTGTGTGTCTGTCTGTCTGTGTGTGTGTGTGTGTCTGGTATAACTTGTAATGTACAGTTCTTGTCTTCCCCTCACAGGTGTTGATGTAGGTGCACTCCTGCGGTCCACCTTCTGTTAGTGTCCCCACAGACTCTAGCAGTGATGATGATAGAATGATTGAGGCATGGGCAGGTTTGTCAGGGGCTGAATCTGTGCCAGTGGTTGCCATTCCACCTGTCTCCCCCTCATCCTCGCACACAGTTCCCCTGCCTACACATACCCCATCACCACTGGCCATAGAGGAAAGACAGTTGGCGGGTGGTAGCATGGAACAGGGAAGTGTGGAGACTATAGAAGGTGTGCCTGCACACCATGATACCAGTCAACTGACTGGTGATGCCCCACACAGGCATGTACCCAGCGCTGCTCGTAGGAGGACCACTGGCCAACATGCCCCTGCGAGACAAAGCACATCAGCTGCAGTCACCAGACACATGTTTCGGGCTGTAATGGAGGCACAGGCACATGCTAAATGGCACAACAGAGAAGGTCTGAGGTTTCAGAGGACTGCTGTCCATTCATTAACTGACAACATCCAGGCACTTTCAAATGCTCACCATCATCTTGCAGATGTTTTGGATAGACGAGTGGGTGATATGGTGAGAGTCCTTGGTTGTGGCATGTCAATCCTCATGCATGGAATGTCTGTGCTGGAACATCTGGTGGGAGTGAGGTGTCAGGCAATTGGGCGTTGGTCAGCTACATCACCTGTTGAAGGTCTACGTGAACATGCTACTGCACATGCCCGCTCCCATAGTGGTGGTAGCAGCAGCAGTGCAGTTGGTGCTGTGCAGTCCACACCAGGACACAGAAGGCCACATGCACGTGGTCCTGGATGGTCCTAACAGGGACACAATTCCAGTGGACATGTGCCATCAGACAGTACCCAATCTGGACCTCTGCCTGGTAGTGCCCGTGCAACCCCTGGCAGGCGCAGATCACGTGGTCATGGCCGAACACCATGAACTGTGAAACTTGCCTTGTACAGTCTGCAGCTGTCAATAATACCCCTGTGTAGGCCAGCCACATGCCAGACCTGTGTGCATGCATACACACACGCCGGAAACAAATGTAGAGCACCTCAACACACACACATAACATCCACGCATGCCTAATGATATCACAGGCCCTAACACACATACATGATGTCATCCAATGGCACAGCCTAGGCCTCTGGCAAACATTATCACCCTGTGCATATGATGATGCCTGTGCCGCATATCTGTCATCTACACCATTGGTGCAGGGACATGCTCATATGGTCTGATGCACAGGGTGAACATACTAGGTTGACAATTGTAGATTAATATTGTTGAGTAGTGTTGACAGACAACAGACATACCATGTATTACAGATTTAGAATGCATTTTGTACATTTGACAGTATGTATCATGTGTAACAACACTAACAGCATGTTGATATTGACGTTCTGCCTTCCTCTTTCAGGTGTAGTTGCATGTGACGGGGGATGTCGGTGTTTGCGTTAGTGTCCCATATGTACATGTTGACTACCCACAGGTCAGTATGACATTACCTGCATGCACTTTGTAGCTTCCACATCACAGTTATATTCTCCCATGTTTCAATTATGTTTACTGTTCTAATGACCCAAGAGCATGATAGCTGTGTAGTAAGCTACTGTGTTCAGAGCCATCACATCCATAGTGGTGACATCACAGGTATAGTTACCTGGAGTGGGGAGGAGGTAAAAGAGTGGCATGCTGGATGACAAGGGTAAAGGCCAATGGAAATAGTGTCTTCTCATTGGGAAGCAGTAATACCCACTGCCATGACAGCATGCAAACACAGACGCACCCACACAGTCAGGGATTCACAGACACAGTAACACACACTCTGACACACACACACAGTTGCCAGTGTTCGGATGAGAAACCCTGCCTATGTGCATATCATCATTATAGTACTACGCAATTACAAGACCCGTCACAGAGATTACACATGTGCAGGTAAATGGAATGGCCTAAGATTGAGGACATCGAGAGGGATACTACAGTGCAGTGAGTGTATGTGGGGAGGGGGGTCCATCAGTAGGCTATGTAGCAACAGGTCACACCCCAGGGTATACATGTTGACAGGTGGTTAGAATGCCAATCTACTATTAATGATATCAACAGGGATGCTAGATTGCATTGAGTGGATAGGGGAGGGGGCATTAACATTTTACTATGGTAAAATACAGCCTCACTCCAGGGACCGGACAGCCATACACACACACACACACACACACACACACACACACACACACACACACACACACACACACACACACACACACACACACGTGCTAGTACTGTGAATCAAACACCTGCCTATCTCATGATAGGTATTACAGAAGTAGAGCACTATCACATCCAGTACAAAGCTTACTGACTCTTTCCTTTGCCAACTGTGCTGATATATGCACAATATATGCACAGTGGAGGTATTACTGTTACAGGTGTCATGAGGTTTGCCTTCAGTGTCACCCTTACAGCATTCTGCATTGTCTGTCTTCCCCTTCAATTAACAAAACCTGACCTTAGCAGTTACACAGTTTATTGTAGAACTGGTTGTAACACACCAGTGAGCTGTCCTCAGTAACCATTCATCTGCAAAGAAGCCCCACCATTTAGTATTCATGTCCAAACATCTGTCCATACCTCATGTACGACTTACTGTACTTAGAGCATATCACCATATACAGTTGGCAATGTTGAGGCTGTATTGCAACAGCATAATGAACTAAGGCAGCAGTCACCTTCAGACATCAGACAATGCACACACATGGAATCTACACAAACTTCAATACATGTACACATATGTGGTCTACATCAGTAAGTGCACTAGCAGGTCAAGAGGATACATTCTATACCTTCCCCACACCATATGTGAAACATAGCCGAGTGTTACATCATAATATTCATGTACTGGTAGGACACCACCACCTTCACCAAGTAGCCAAGTGTACATATATGACAACAGCACATATCAGTGAGACACACACAGCATTATTCCATGTCATTCTCCTACAAACTGTTACTCGACAGTGCCATGGTGAAGCCAGGGCACTGTATTGGCCAACAATGTGCACATCATATTTGCCACACAAACCTCATTTTTACTGGAAGAGTGCCAGCAATGTGCTCTGTTAGAGCTAGGCAGTACACTCATTTAAGCATGTGCGAGGTCTGTGGCTTGTAAACATCTCACCCCAGCATGTACTGGCTATTGTGGTACTAAGGCTAATGTCCAGACAGCAAACAGCATGCATGGCTTGCAATTGTTGACATGGGGTATATGTAGGAGCTGTGGCCACACATGGCTGTACATGTCATGAACATATCACCTGTGACTACTCAGGAACATACAGAGCAGATCTGGATTTCCCTGAGTCTGTCAATACAGGCCCTGTGTAGGTTGTATGATCCTGTTATTTGGGTATGTTTGTAGGCATTGCATTAGGTGGACATGTCTAAAGACATACATGCCACTTGTATGATATGATAGGTGTCATGGGTGACAAGTAGAGAGGGAATATTACCTCTGTTAACATAGATATCAAATCTTATGTACTGTTAGCATGTTATCTGCCATGTGCATGTGTGTAATGACTGTAGCCACCTGTATGTAAAGGATAATGAAAGCTATGGTAATGTCATTTATGTTGTATGGGTATGGGATATACATATCCAGGCAGGTACCGTTAGGTCATATCCAACCATGAGGGTGTTGTTTACTGGTGTACAGCAACAGTCAACCGTGTTAATGCTGACAACATCTGAGGGACCCTGGTTTGTGTACAACTGAGCTGGTTACAAAGAGTGGTATTATTGCATTGCATAACATATTATGCAGCTGTGTCTGCACATGGGTACTTTGCATAGTTGATGTAGGCCTAGTACAGTCTACCAACGAGGGTTATCTGGTGGTCTACCATACTATGTCATACCACATATGGATATGTGTTGGTAGTCTGGGGACAAGGTGGTGGATGTATATGAGGATACAACCTAGAATGCAGTATTTGCCACTGTCACCTGTACCTGACTCATCTGTGATGGGTTATGTCAGAGTAGTGGTCTTTACATGTGAGTAGCCTTTATGAATATGTGTATACCACCACCTGGAATGGTCAATACCACTGTTATGGCCCACATGCCTGGATCTGAGTTATATGGTGGTAGTACAATTGTGCACTACAGAACCTTCAGCTAGGTGTTCCTCATTGCACAGATGTCAGTATTCCCCACTGTAGGTTCTACATTGAGCAAATGTATTACTAAAGCCACACATCTAGCAGTGATTAGCATAAGCATCCAATGCAATTGTTTTGTAGGTGTCAGGGTGTTACTTCTGGGTGTAGGACATTTGCCTTGGAATGCAGCTATATGGGTAAATGCAACCTAGGTATTATCCACACACACATGAAACATGGATGCATGTGCTCTGTGTTGAAGGCTTGTCATTAGGTCATGACAGCCCAGAATGACAGACACTGGACAACCTCATAATAACAGCAGGACATTGGCTCATTGTTTTGGTCTAGAAGTTGCCACTCGTACCATGACATCACTGCGAGTGGCAGTAATGTGATCGGTAGCAAATGCCTCATGTAAGGTGACGGACAGCAGCAGAAATTGTGTATATGACCAATGTGAGATATACTTTTGCTAGCGGTCCTACTAATAATGACAACTACTAACAGAGCCAGGAGAGGTCATCTTGACACCTGCACCTCAGTACCATTACACAATGTGGCTCACACATTATGCATGCACATGCCACTGTTCCACGTATAATGCCACTGTCCACAACCTGCTATCAATGTATGCCTTTCAGGGCAGCAAGGTGTGTGACACATGCTATAGGTAGCATCCGCCTGTGTGACCCAGGTAACCTATTGTCTGTCACGTCCACACATGCATGAATGTGTATACTTAACATATATATGTCAGTACTTCATGTACATCTATGCATGTGTATCACACAGCACAGACACAGATATATAATTTATGGGCCACATTCAGGTATCAGGTAGTAAACCAGTATGATCTGCATATATACTGACAGGTAAGATGTACATAGCTGTAAACCTGTGTGTTTACAATAGGAATCCATTACAATGTGTTCTGTACATGTAAGTGTATGAGCATGAACACTGTGGCCTTCTGTGGTTAGAATCGGAGTGCATCCCAAACAGCCCTGTGCTACTAAGTGTATGAACGTACCCACTGCCACCTTGTGTAATTTGAGTCAGTGCATCCAACAAGCCCTTTGTTACAAAATGTATGAGCATGCCCAGTATAACCTTGTGTAGTTGTAGTAATAGTGCATCCCAAACGGCCCTGTGCTACTAAGTGTATGAGCATGCCCACTGTAACCTTGTATAGTGATAGTAGTTGTCCATTCCACAGATGGCCATACTCCAGTTCAGGTTCCTGTTGTGCTACAACTATACCTATCAGGCCTACCTGCAGATGATGTGTATTGTTTGTGCATACAGGTTGTAATGGACACCTACTTTAAACACACAGGTTTACAGCTATGTACTTCATGACTGTCAGTCTCCCTGTTGTTGACTTCAATCTTAGAAGGGCAGTCTGACTACCTTGGAATGTGTAATCTCTGTGGCATGACTTGTAACTGTGTAGTACTGTAATTGTGATCTGTAGAAAGGCAGGAGTTCTGATCCCACCACTGGCAACTGTGTGTGTGTGTGTGTGTGTGTGTGTGTGTGTGTGTGTGACAGCAAATGCCTGAGTATGTGTGTCAGCAAATAGCTGAGTGTGCTTGTGTGTGTGTATCTCAGCAAATGCCTGAGTGTGTGTGTCAGCAAATGGCTGAGTGTGGTTCTGTGTGTGTATTTGTGTCTGCATCCTGTCATGACAGCGGGTTTTGCTCCATTCCAAAGAGATACCTCTTTTTGCACTGTCTTTATCCTTGTCAACTGCTAAACCTCTCTCTTCCCCCCTCCCCACTGCAAGTAATCGGTCCTGTGATGTCACCTAGCTCAGAAGTGAAATCAGAGTAAGTGTAATTGTATGTGTTCTGTGGCACATACCCCAACTGCATACCACTGTACTAGTTACCTTTACACAGGCAAGACGTGTACGCACAACACTGGCAAGTGTGTGCGTGTTTGTATGTGTGACTACCCTGTAGCCAGGCAAATACATGTGTAATGTCTTTTAGCACACCATGGTAGCCATCTGTGATGACCAGTGTCTACAAAGTATTACATAGTTAGGAATGGTAAAGAATACACAGTCAAGCACGACTACAGTTGGGTATGTTATTTTCCTGTGCCACTGTTGAGCAGTGACACAGAAGTGGTCGCTGTAGTGTAAATCCATACCCATCATTCCCCCACCCTAACTCCACAATCCTCGGGGTAGATTACATTAGCCATCATTCCCCACCCCAAACTCCACATACACAACAACCATCCCTTCTCTGGTGAACTGCTTAAGATTTAAATGTTATAACACAAGAGATGCCTCTGTTTTGTGTACATGTCAGTTCCTTTGGAACCCTTCTGTGTCACAAACGGTGTTCAGATGTGTGTACATATGTATATATATGTGTGTGTGCGTGTGTGTGTGTGTATGTGTGTGTGTGTGTATACACATCCCGTAGGTGCATATCTATATATATATGTATGTATATATATGTATGTATATATGTATATATATATGTAGTTAGGACAGTTGTACAGATGTAGACTTGTATTTGTTGTTTCACAGAGTACAGTATATTCAAGGGTACTACACATATGTACTCACAGTGACCAATTTGTTTTCAGTACTGGAATACCTGTAGTAAGATGTGCATTATAGACTCCATGCAACATGTATACAACCCAGCTGGCTTAGTGGTATGTCCAGTGACCTCAGTGTGCATGGTCCAGGGTTCAAGACCTGCAAGCCTTGTTGATACTGTCAATTAGGACTGCATAAGACACTTTTAAGCAGTTGTAAGCAGGTGTAAATGTGGTTTCATGACAGTAAGCAGTGGATACACCCAGGTAACAGACATGTACAACTCGCAGTACACTTGAAATGCCCTTCTTTGGCAATCCTGCTGATGTCACCCACCTATGAATACACCTCTTGGACAGCTGTAACCCAGTAATCTCCATGGTGCATGCTGTAACTACGTAATGCTGTAGTGTGTTAAACTAGTTTGGTAGGTGTTCTAATCCCAGACAGGTCAACTGTGTGTGTGTGTGTGTGTGTGTGTCTGCCTGTGAAAGAAACAATGTTTAAGAGTATGCACACTCTTTACAATTCACGTACCCACCTTTGGCAATCCTGCTGATACCACTCACCTAGAAATACACCTCTGGGACTTCTGCAACCCAGTAATCTCCAAAGCTTGTGCTGTAGTGTGATAAAATAGTTAGGTAGGGGTTCTATTCCATGACAGGCCAATTGTGTGTGTGTGTGTGTGTGTGTGTGTGTGTGTGTGTGTGTGTGTGTGTCTCTCTGTCTGCCTGAGAAAGGAACAATGCTTTTTAGAGTATGCACACTCTTTACAATTCCCATAACCACCTTTGGCAATCCTGCTGTTGTCACCCACCTAGTAATACACCTCTAGGAGTGCTGTAACCCAGTAATCTCCATAGCCCGTGCTGTAACTGCGTAATGCTGTAGTGTGATACACTAGTTAAGTAGGGGTTCTGTTCCAAGGCATGGCAGGTGTGTGTGTGTGTGTTTGACAGTCAGAGCCTGTGTGGAGGTGGCTGTGAGTGTCTAACCACTGGACATGTTGGGGAGCATATTTTGTAGTTTTCCTATATGGTGTCCGTATTATATGTCACAATGTCCACCTCATGAGGAGTACAGATGTCAGTCAGCCAAGGGACTGTGTTGGCAAGCCATACCCCTACATCTGGCAAAAGGCCTGGTGAACAAAGTATGCAATCCTACTATTACCCGGAATACGTTCTGAACTCATGTGTCATACACAAACACACATGCCTAGAATATCCCGCTATGTTGCTAGTACCCTGCACATTGATGACAGATAGTAGGCATGGTGTAATTGCAGTGGGCTGCAGAGGGTATAGCACCCTGTATAGCAGTAGAATAGGCACATAATTGCAGACAATATGCCTTCACTATGTTCCCCACTGGATGCCTGCAACATATGTGGTGCCATCAAATGTGATCCACAGAGGCCATACAATGCCTTACAAATGTGCCCTGTATGGACTGATGCCACTGACACCAGGGAATACCTGTATCATGCTATCAATGCAGGTGCAGGGTCAACCTGCTGTCTATAAGCAGGTCCTGCCACACCCGGCCAGTAGAGGATAACAGTCTGTGTACACACCATGTGCCAACCAAACGAGGTACACTTGTACATGTCACTGTACATTATTGTGGGACATGCACATCCCAGGCAATGTCCATGTCAAGGACTATCAAACACAAACATGGCATGCATTGCAATGTTATGGCCATACACAATGGTTACCAGGATGTCAGGACAGTTCATACAATACCCATCTGTGTGGGACATTGCAGACACTACACCCCTGTACCACACTGCACACCATTGTTGGGTGGCATGATGCCAAAGATTACCCCTCACCCAGCCTTGTACAACCATCTTGCACAGCCAACCACTACACACTCATGAAGCAATGCACACATGCATGTCAGTACTGGCACCTTGTGTCTACATGTGAGGTATGATGCTCCCAACCACAGTCACACCCAGTATAACTCCCACTGGCATACTGACTGATGTCAGACGTGTTCACATGCCCTAGGCCATAGAACCTCTGGATATTCCCTGTGGTGCATGTAGTACCTGTACATTACTGCAGTGTGGCAAACTAAGTAGTTAGGAAATGTATTTGTGGGCCTGGCAAAGTGTGTCAATGTGAGTCCATTAGAGAGTCTGGTTGTGTTGACAATGACATCCGTTCATGTGGACAGCCATGTGTGCTACACCTAATGTGTGTCTACTATATCTCTGTTGCAGATGTCGCTCACCAGCACACATATATGTTCTTACAGCACACCAACATGTCAGTTTTGTGGCACATGGAGTAAGTGCATGCTCTTGTAACAGTAATGATTAGTCAGTCAGGGGTTTGAACCTCTGTACTGGTAGGTGTGTGACAGACGATGCTTAGGTTTTAGTCTCCGAGCCCTTCTCTGATGTACTTTGCCTCTGTCTGTCCCTCCCACACACTCTCTGGTGGATGTGGAGTTGTACACCTGCTCAGCAGCAGCTTGTGTTTTGTAAGTGATGGTCATGATCTGGTGATGGCCTCTGCACCTATTGCAGTCCTCCTCTAGCTGATTGCATGTGGAACAGCTGTGATGATGTTCCCATAGCTAATCATATGGAAACACAGTAGAATATCTAGGAACATCATGTTGGTGTTTGCCCATGACAGTCGCTGTGAGTGGTACCTGGATCTGGTGTTTGGTAAACGGCATCACAGATGATATCTGGATGTTCCTCAAACAACATACACAGTGGGAAATAGCCTAAAGACAGGAGGGTGATGTGCCAGACATGACTACAGCATGTAAGTGTAGCTATGCTTCATTGAGACTACTGCCAGTTTAACAAGATGTGTGTGGTAATGGCAATTCTCCATGTTTTAAAACTGACAAGACAGTGCTCTGTTTGTGAGGGACCCCCATCTGTAGTGCCATCTGTGGACTGGTCAGTATGTGGAACCATTTGTTTCCTGTGTTACTCACTGAACACACATTTGTGAACTGCAGGAGCACAGTGTGAGGATTGCAGTCAGTACATCGTGATAGTGATGAGTTACTGCCATTGCATCCCTGATTGGACATATGTCACATGAAACGGTGGTATGACAGACACTGTCTGGGGTTCTCAGTGACATGCTAGTAATGGGCCACTGTTCATAGCTGCAGTCACAAGTCTTCTACACTTTGTACAGATGTCATGCAGTATATATGCATGTGTTGTGCTCCCTCTGCAAATGTATACCATCTGTTGTGTTGGGTTGATGGTCATATCTATGCATGCTGATATAAGTAATCCTGAATGCTCTTGACTATTACTAAGCCATATCTGAGTTTAAACTGCAACACCATAGGCTGTATGAGTTTGGAGGTCCTGGCAGAACCTCCTGTCCCACTTCAGCTGGCCATGGCACCAGGCACCAGCACATTTGGGGACCAGCCTTGGACCTCCACCTCTGTTGGCTCTGTGCCACCTTCTGGTGGAACCACCACTGAGGATGGGGCTTGTCCCCCCTGGGAGCAGGTCCAGACAGGAACATGTCCGCTGTTGTACAGTCCCGGACGTGGTGCGTAGGGGGATCAATAAGGGTTTTTGAGGCCAGATATGCCAGCTCGAGGGCAGAGTGTCACATTTACAGGGTGAGGCTGCCCCTCCTAGACAGCCCCCAGCACAGCCACCTTTACGGCTGTTTGGTGCAGTGGTGGCTTCTCATGGCTGGAGACCTCCATCCCACTGTTTCCATCTGGGGGCTCATGGGCTTGTGACCGCTGAACTCCCCTCCCCATCCAAGGTGTACCCCCCACATGTGTCATATACCGACCTGTATGCTGTCTTGTCTGTCATCCTACCCAACCTATCCTCCACGAGCATACCTACTCTCCTTCCCCCACAACCCACTCTCACCCTACAGAAACAAAAAGGCCAGTCAGTTACTAGAACAACATTTACCCCATACATAGCTGTCCATTTCACACACGTGTCCACTGGACACATGTAACCCTTTTAATATGCATCACAACATACTCCAGTTGTCCTCACCCATGTCTCTCAGGCACACAATCCTGGTATGCACATGACTCCTAAAGGTTCCAGGTACACATGATGCAGATGACCCCATTGTACACACAACACTACTGATTCCTCTACGGTTACACCATTTACCTTTTTTCATGATGATGATGTTGCACACAGCACCTTGTAAGAGTACTGTTCTCACATAATGATTGGACAGGAACTGTTGTGTTAATGCAAATAAAATGCACAGAGTGATGTATTTGGCCAATGAACAAATGTTTGTGTGTATTAATGACACATGTCTGTCCGAGGGAGTCTTGATATTACATAGGACAACACCACTACATAATACAGGTGTTGCTGGTGTTTCCCTTTTCATTCCTTTGTAATGATTTTTTGTCACATGGGATGTTCTTGATATATATATATATATATATATATATATATATATATATATATATATATATATATATGTATGTATCTATAGCGGGACATAAACACACACACATACATCTACATGATGGAATACCTTTCCTATACAGTTGAATGACTGTGCTGGATGATATGTTTATGATAAGATCCGATGTCTGTATATCTGCCATGGCTTAGTGGTAAATCACAATAGCTGTTTGTGCAGGGTCCTGGTTCCGAGCCTTGCAGAGGCCATTTATTTTGTTGCTGGGCAGAACAAGGCAGTTGGATATGGAGTGATTAAGGCACATTAAAGTAGTTGTGAGTGGGTGTGCATGGGTTTGCGTGGAGCTAAGCAATGCTAACCTATGGTTACAGTTTCTTACACTCAGCCTTTACATTGCTTCACCAGTGTAATACTCGCATACTGGCGGCCAAACAGGCTTACACCCGCTTGCTCCCGCACTTGCAAATGCACTGCATTTGGTGTTTGCATCTGACACTCACACCCCTGGGTGGGAGTGAGGACTATGATATTACCTTGTGATGCCTATTACATCGAATTACATGCCTACAGTATCGGGAATGGCTGCCCATTAGGCAAAAGCATGCCATTCGACTGTACGGAATCCATGGCCTGTCCAGGGTTTGATTCATATCATTTGTGTGTTCCTCTTACAATCTGCACCTGTCTGGCTAATACATGGGAACTGACAATCTTCAATACAAACAAGTAATTGGGTTTTAGAACCCACATTCTTCAGCTGAGTCATGCTACTTCATAGCTAATATTCTATCATCTTCCTAAGGTTGTCAGTGGAATATGTGCTCTCTGTCCCTATCAGACCTCTCATACGAATGGGGAAAAATATCAACTGAATCAGGGACACATCATAACATCAGGGACACATTTACATTATTAGTGCTATTAACCTGACATACTGACAGACTCAGAGCATATGCATTTATACATATTTTCTGAGGTAAATGATGTTTATAACTCTTAATTGTTGTCATTATTCATTACGTGTAATTCACCACCTTTCCTCCAAAAGACACTAGTTTTAGGAGGGATTAAGTGGGACAGAGTTTGAATTTGAGTCGAAATCAGGGACGCCCCTGGATATCGGGGACAGTTCAGATGTATGGTCCCTAATTGTTCCCCCGATGGTTTATGTCCTGTCCGTTGGATTTGCTCTTAGGGGTTGGAGGTATGGGCATCAGCTATGCCCATTTCAGAATATTACTTACATCCCCGGGGTGGTCCTAATACGACTGCGCCAGCCAACACCTGCACACCTAGGCCCATAATTGCATACCCATAGTTCCCCCACCAGCCCCTCCTCTACAGCACTCATCCTTACTGTGGGTACAGGTGGGGTATAAACACACCACTACACACTGCCCACTCTCCACATGTCAGGACACATGTCGTACATTCGGTTGACCCATGGGTTATCAAGCTTGCACAACCTACTGGTCCGTGTATGTCTACAGCCTGGTTTGATGAATGATTACTGGGACTGACTCCGATGATCATTAATTTTTGGGTGTCCTACAAGGGACATCAATGTCTATGTTTCAATATTAGACCTGGCAGGTCTCTCTCACTGGTAGCATCCTGCCGGTGGTCTGGGTAGCAGTGGTGTGTTTAATTTTATTGTGTGTCTGCATGCCTCACCAGCCTAGCTGGGGGGTATATATATATATATATATATATATATATATATATATATATATATATATATATATATATATATCCAAAAACATATGTGTCTAAGGGTGTCTACATATGTATATATCTATATGTGGGTATGTATATGTATTCTGTCTCGGTATGTATACATTTGTACTACAGAGAGGGAGAGGCTTATCTCTATGTTGCTATGGGTAGATATACACACACATATACCTCTACATATATACATCTACATCTGGTTATTCCATTCCTTGCCATATAGATTACACTTTGCTGCTGTGAGACTCATAGTGGGTGTGGCTGCTTACTGGGCGACACCTCTGCCCAATGAACACATTTGCTTACATTCCTGGGGCTGTCCATATAAGCCTACATCAGCCAACACCTGCACACCTTGACCCATAAGTAGCTACCCATAGTTTCCCCACCCGCACCTCCACTACAGCACCCATCCTTACTCTGGGTCCTGCTCTGTCCTGAAAACACCACTACACGCTGCCCAATCTCCACTTCACGGGATCCATGTCATACAATTTTCTTGACCCATGGGTCATCAGGCTTTCCCACCCTTGTATTCTGGGTATGTATACACCCCAGCCAGAATGGTCGGTGTATCACCTTCTTTTGGTTTTGGCAATTTTGGGATGTCCCGCATCTGTCTGAGTTCCAAGATTAGATTTCATGGGTGCACTATTTACCCCCCTGGTTGTATCCTGCCTGTGGTCTGGGGAGCAATGGACTATTTACATCGTTTGTGGGTTTGTGTGTATGTTTCTCATGTCCAGCTGGGGAGGGGGTGGAAGGTCATGCTACGTGTTTCTTGCTTGGGCCCCTCACTTCCATTGGCATAGCCTGTGAACATATGTCATTCTTGTGTGCTGTTTCCTATCATAGTTGTATATCTGTGTATATCTATGCACACACACACACACACACACACACACACACACACACACACACACACATATATATATATATATATATGTATATATATATATATATATATATATATGTATATGTCTGCAACTATATATATATATATATATATATATATATATATATATATATATATATATATATATATATATATATATATATATATATATATATATATATATATATATATATATATATATATATATATATATATATATATATATATATTTATATATATATATATATATATATATATATATATATATATATGTGTGTGTGTGTGTCTGTAAAGCAATGCATACCCCATGCAAACGCACTTACACATGCTTACTGGTGTTTATATATGCTTAAATCTGCTTACTAGTGCCTTATTCATTATGCCAATGACACTTCGCTCCAGTAAACTTTTAATTATTATTTTGCAGGTTATACAGTGGACAGATATCATAATATGTTCATGTACAGATTACCGATGGTAAATGGTATGTGATGCAGTGGGATTCATTAGGTGGTTGCTCTAACTAATGCACTATTGCTGTGCTGCTTCATTTTCATATATACCCATGGCTCCTGGTTACCCAAACACACACTCCAATGCCTCCCTAACACTGCAGTCATCCATTCTCCAGTTGAATTTGCGGTGTATCCACACCACTACACATTGGCCACTCCCTACTCCTATAGACCCATCCCATCGGTTAACTCACTCCACGTATCCTCAGAACTCCCAAACCTTTAGTCCACAAACACTGGTGACATGAGCGACCAAAAGGACACTATTCCCATTTTTTGGGTTGCCCCACATGGGGCACATGTGTTTATGTCAATATTAGACTCTATACTACATTACATCCTTACTCCCGTTAACATGACACTACAATAAATTAATAAGTATAACTATGTGGTAACGCACACATTACACATAAGAGCCTAATTATGTACATGTTCAGCATATTTCTTTTACAAGCAGACCAGTTTAGTAATTGGCGTTGCCATAGCAGGTAGATAACAGGAATGATTCCATGTGTGGGAAAGTCCTCACATTTGATTTTTTTCAGCACCGCACTGACTTCGGACATTGTACACACTTCTGCATTTTAGCAGTTTCATCCCTTCCCTGTTATGCACAACCTGTTATTCTATCTACTGTCGAGGTTTGTAAGGGCACATTCATGTTATTTATGTCTGCAAATGGAATGAATGTGTTACAGAGAATGTACTTCTACATATTGATGTCTGCATGTGTGTATGCATATATACTTATAACAAACTCGCTGACCTCCATGGGGTGGTCCAATTAGAACCAGCCCATCCAACTCTGGCATGCCTGGCTCCATAATTTCATACCCATAGTTCCTCCACCCCACCAGAGTTCAACATACACGCATACCATCCATTGTCCAGTTGTTATCGCAGCCATGTCACACCTCCACACATTGCCCTCTCCTGAGCATTAGGGGCCCTACACATATGTTGTACCAACCCATGTATTCCCAGGCTCTCCCACCATTTAGTCCTTGAACATACCTGCCCTTGCTTGTGTAATGGTTGAATGGCCAAATAGTCTATCAATTTTTGGGTAGTCCCACCAGGGACTACCCTCTGTGTGTAAAGTAGACTTAGCAGATCAACAATGTTACTCCCACTGGTAATATCCTGCCTATGGTGTGAGTAGCAGTGCTTTGATCACTCCTGCCCAGTTGATATGACATATGCTGACAGCGTTATATAATGCTGGGGTTGCTATTGATTCCCTTCTCATTCCTTTTGTATGCTTTATTGTTACGTCGTTCTTTCTTCAAAGATATATATAAATATATATATATATATATATATATATATATATATATACACACATATATATATATATGTATATATATATATATATATATATATATATATATATATATATATATATATATATATATATATATATATATATATATATATATATATATATATATATATATATATATATATATATATATATATATATATATATATATATATATATATATTTATTATATATCTGTACATACTTATATAAATTTCCTATGCTGGGCACTGCTTAGACCTGGGCAAAATCACTCAGACTTGCTTACTGGTACTTATATGTGTTTACTGCTGCTTATCTGTGCTTACACCTGCTTACTAGTGCCTTATTCATTATGACAGTGCCACTTTGCTTGAATGATATTTAAGTTAAATATCTCATGCAATACGCTTATGTTGGTTATACAGCAAAACAACATTCATTCCACATGGAAAATGATATGTGCTATTGTTGGGCTTGAACCGTGAATGCCTGTTCGTTAGGCGGATGCTCTAAACACTACACTATTGACATTTACATTGATTTCTCATGTATTTCTCTATTTGAATGAATTTGATGTGTAAGCTATGCTCGGCACATTGCAGCGATGCGCAAACACGCTGTGCTTTGCTTACACCTTTGATATTGCAGCAATTCAAATGTATAATAGGGACACTGGGAATCTAATTGTGAAAGTTCTAGGGACAGGGCTCAACATTCCACTACGTGCTTGTGTGTTTACTACTTCGATTTTATTTCACTGTTTGTGGACACTCTTGTATGCTTAGCATTCATTTTGCTATCCACGGACACTCAATTACTGACTTACTATTAGAGGCAGGCTCTACTAGTAGGCATAGTAGGTTTTGTAACTGTTGGGGCATGTTTACACCTCCGTAGAGCACTTGTACGTGCCCCCTGGACTCGCACACATTTCCTGTGCATGTCGAGGGTGCGGTGGCACGCCCTCATACATATTCATATGGCGCTGCTGCACCAAATGTAGTGAGGACGCTCTGCGCAAGGCTAAAACCGTCCTTGCACCGAGCTTCTTGAATCCCAGGGTTGGTTTTTGTGTGACTGTGATATGTTAAAACCACACAACCTTTTACATTTTAATAACTGAAGTTTTGTGTTGCACCAATGGGTAGTATTGAAAAACTAATAATAGATGTTTTATCAAAGCGGGACTTTTATTTATGTGATATGTATGTGTATTATCCTTCTTTTTTGTTTAATGTCACCTAGGATTATGTCACCCCAGTGTCCAAACATCCCACAAACCCCTTTCACTGACTCTTAGAATGATGTCATTGTCCATGCAGTTTGGCTACATAGTACCTTTCTGCTTGAAAGATAATGTGGGGATATGTCTGGTAGAATGAAGATTTGGAACCAGATAGTGAATGACGTCAATGCCATGGGGGGGGGGGGCACAGCACGACATATGATCAGGGGCATCATAGGGTCACTGATATGATTTCATTAGCCCAGAGGAGAGCAGCTGCAGTGGCCCTTGCAGAGCTGGCTACCGGGGACGGGGGACTGCAACAGAGTGAGCACTGAAACCAAACTGAGTATCAGGAATCCAGAGAGCCCATTAGAAAGCATACAATATATTTATGTTGGTGCTGCTGTTTTCAGGGAGTTCAAGTACGTCCTAGAAGGAGCTTCCGGGTAAGCTTACATATTTCAGTTTTTTAACAATTTCTTGCTCAGTAAAATATTGAAAGTAATAATTAAGTTGGTTTACAAATTTTTTGGGAGGCCGGTTATTTATAGGTTGATAATATTAAAAATACTTTCTGGTTCATTTTGAATGGGATTGGGGTAGATGTGTCAGCCAATTTTCGGAAAAATATTGTTAATGGACATATAAAGGCAATAAATTCATCCCCTTGTACTATTGTTATTATGGTGATGGTGTACTTAACTTTTGCTTAACTTTTTCTTGGACTGTGGAGTCATCTGCACATGCTAAGACAAACATTTTTATTCCAGTATTGATAAGCATTTGACAGAAATATGCATTTATCCATATGTGTGAGGTGGGTGTTAGGACTGTGTGTGGGTATTTCTGTACCATCTGTGATGCTAGTGTCAGTGTTAATTTGTTAGCATATTTTAAATTGTAGTAGTGTAGCTGATCCAGACAGTGGAAGTGTAGGACTCTTGCCACCTGATGTCAAAGTATCGGTAAACTCTGATGATGATGGTGGCTAAACACAGACCATCAAATACAAGGCCTCATGCATCAAAGGTTCACACATTCATACCCCAGTCATCACCCAGCTGGGGGGTTCAGAGGTTGAATCTGACACTGAGGTTGCATTCAGCTATCTCCTGTATTTCCATCAGACACAGCCAGTAGGCATACACAAATGTATTCCACTGAGCCCTCAGATATTGGACAGGTGGAGGGTGAGACACTTGATCAAAGGTAGTATGGTTACTGCAGCTTCAGTGCCTATTGACTCTGGTGATAGCCAAAGTGTGGGTGAGGTGCCATGTAGGAGAGTTGTTAGGGGTGCTTGGAAGAGGCTTGCTGTCCACTCTTCACATGATCCTGGTATGTCTTTCCATGCCACTCAATGCATGTTTAGACCCATCATGGAGGCACAGGCACACTCCAATAGGGCCTCTGAGGAAATGTCTAGAGTAGTGTTGCAGATGTGACACAGGCTGGCATACTTGACTGCCTCCACCATATTGCTGATGCTATGGAACAGATGAATGACCCACTGGAACGGGTGGTATCTGTGATGGAATGTCATCTGGGAGGGGGATAACATCCATATGGATGCAGGTCAGCCACATCATCTGATGTTAGCCAGTGTGCCCTTGCCCAATCACACTCCCATAGTGGCACTACTTTCACTGATCCCTCAGTGGTTGAGGTGTGCAGACCCAGACATGGTAGGCTATGAGGTTGTAGTCCTGAGCATACTTGTAAGGAGACTTCTTCCAGCAGACATCACTCACATTCAGGTAGCAGCAGTGCATCTGACCATGGTCAATGGACATGACAGCACAACTCCTGGCAGTGCCAGTTCTCTGGGTCGGGGATGATGAAAATGAACGGTTGCCTCCATCATGCATGGCTTACACCTGTCCGACACACTGGGATATAGAGCTAGCACACAGTTTGGCTGTGTTCTTGCATACACTCATACACCAATTTCACTTTGAGTTCCCATATAGACACACACACACAATAGTTACATGGGTCAGTCATACGGCTTAAAGCTCATTCTGTCTCAGTGGCCATTTGGTACTTTATCCAAATGGCTGCCTTTTTTTTCTTTCTTACTCACACACACTACCTTTAGTGTCGCATGGGCCTTCTGCACCCCCCCCCCCCCGCACACAACACCCTGTGAAAATGATGATAACTGTGTCATATTCTTGTTTTCTATTTTTTGGATTCAGGGACACATAAGTGTTTTGTCTGATGCTTAGGGTGCCTAGCTGACTTAGTGCTTACTATATCTGTGTTTGCAATGCTGTTTTGCAAATTTTACTGCTTTCTTACAGGTTTTGGTAATATGTACATCCCTCTCAACCTCTTAGAGCAACAAAACTGGACCAAGCCATAAACAAAAGTAGGACAAAGGCCTATAGGTAGAATTTTTAAAGATTTTAGTCTTACAAATGTAATTGATAGAATAACGGGTTTTGTGTTGCTACTGAAATGTGTCACATTATTTTCTAACTTCAATCTTTAATGATATGCCAGTACAAAAATATAAGGCCAAACTGTGGATATTCTGTGAAAAGCTGTACATTTGACAGGTTTGAATGTGTAAATCTTTGATGCATGAGGTCTATTACTTGATGTATACATATAAGTCACAGCTGTCATATATTGCTGTCATTGCTGTAAAAATCACTCACCTAATATGTACTTACATTAGCAAGTAACACCATTCATTTGTATTCTTAGACATTTATTTTTCTATTCCAGGTTCAACACTTACCTTGGAAATGTGGCAGTTGCAACAGTTTTAATTTGGAGCTGACTCTGTTTGATGCTAGCAATACACAGCCATTGCGTGGGTAAGTAAAGGTTGTGAGAGTTGCCTGGGATCAATGTTTCAGTATGCATGTGCATAGAATGAAGGTTAGATGGTGAGCGTGTGTGCTATCCATTGCCTACTGGCCAGTGCAAGGGTATATTCTGGATGCCTACATCTGCCTACACTCACAGTGGCTTGTGGTTTCCCACCTTTAACTCCTCATCTGCATGTGGCTGTGGTGACCTTGCCATTTGTGGTGGGATGTGTGGCCCTTCTTGGTATTCCTACTGAAGTTGTTTTCTCAGAATAATATTGTGGAGCATGGCACAGACAGCGAAAATGTCAGCACATGTATGGGAATTGAACTGCAGGGCTCTCCCAGATGTTTCTAGGCATCAGAACCATGACACAAGCAGCCCAAACACATGGTCTATGATATTTCTTGTTTGAGTGTGTGCCTCATTATAGTGTTCGTCAGTTGGTGTGTGTACATTTCTGCTTAGTGTCATCAGCCAAGGTTCCATTGTATAACCTGCATCCCCTAGTAAATGACCTTGTGGGATATCCCCCCAGAAAACATCTGATGCAGATGAAAGTTGTGCTAGGTATGTGAGTTGTGGTAACTACCTGGGTTGCCAAAAGACATTCAGGATGATTCCCTTGGCATTACACATGCCCTGGCATTTAATGGAGTGGGAGAGCTTTCTATACCTTTCTATTTATGTACACCCTTCCCTGTTCCCCAGGTGGTCCTTTGATTTTTGCATGTGTACAGTCTATGGCACCCAGGACTTCAGGGTAGTGTGCTACAGAGCAGAACTCCTCCCTAGTTGTAGGTCTGTCCTTTGGTGTACAGGGAAAATATATGTAGTCACTGGCATGTTGTAACACAGCATTTGGGAAATGATATAGGATCCTGGATAGTTATGCCTGTGACATCACAAGCATATGCCCTGTCGGTCTTTGGAAAGTTTGTGTAGCTGATATTCTAGGTACTACACATACCTTAGTCTTACACACACACACACACACACACACACACACACACACACACACACACACACACACAGCGCTAAGGCTATTACTTCATCTAGCCTTTAGTCTAACTCTAATCTGCAAATGCTCACACATCTCTGGGATTCAATAACATCTACAATAAATGTACACTGTTCTGACTGAACAGACAAGACAAGCATAACTCAGACCACCTTTCTGCTAATTTTAGTTTTCTTAGCGATTTTTTTGCAATTTTAAATATCAAGGGGAATTCATAAAGGTAACTGCAAAGTGTAGACTACATGTACACTATCACTAATCTTTCTGAGTGACAAAATGTACACACAAATATGGTAGGGATGTCTTTGAATACAGATAATGTACTCTTAGTGTAGGGACTAACAAATCTGGCCCACTCCTGTCCCACTTACTGTAATCACAAACACCCAAACTTCCTGCTTTCAACATGTAGTACCCTCAACAATTAGTCTGTCCAACATATTTCCACACCAAAGCACACTGTAAAAAGCATTGTTTGATACAGTAATGGACACCCATGCAGGTACAGAAAAAAACATTTTAAATCTTGAATGTACTTGCCCAAGACAGAAGTTGTGTGGCCAAAATAAAGAGTAAACATAAATCAGGCAGGTAAATATTGGCATAAATAATGGAGCTGAATAGTAGACTGAGTAAAAATTACTGTACATCAGTGTAGTACAGCAATGAAGAAAGTGCAAATGTGGAATTTCACTGAAATCTCAAATCAATCAAATGTGAAACTTCACTGAAATCTTAAATCAATGAAATGATTACAAGAAATACATAATAGGTTGTTCCCACTACAGAGAAATATCACAATTTATTTATTTATTTATTTGACATTTGTTTACTAGGAAGGTCCGAATGGGTCAGAAAGAATCCATTTTCAGCAGAGGACTGGGAAGAAAAGCTCCAGTTACATACAGAGATGTACAAACTTTATACAGATAACATAACAATTGCATGAGTTACAAGTACACACAGGGATGTAAAAAATAAAACTTTATACAGTTAGCAACAAATTACCTGAGTTACAAGTAAGCAGGTACATTGATATGAGGCAGATGGCAACCGTTCAAGTAATTGATATAGATATGCAAGTAGATGATACAGAGTGAATGGAGTACAGATGGAGAGTAAGTGAAGGAGAGTTGCAGTCTGGTCTGATCTGGAGAAGAAATTATCCTGGATCAGAGCAAAGGCACAGGCAGGAGTTAAACATGTGATGTCTCAGTACAGTTTTAAAGGCAGGTACTTTAGTATTAGTTGCCGTAGTAATTGGAAGAGAGTTCCATGCTTTTGCAACATAGTGGGAGTAGAGGCTTTGTCCAGATGCCTTAGAGGGTTTCTATATATAGAGAAGTTCTGTATCTGTAGCTCTAAGTGTTCTGCTTGGTTTGTAATATTTATTGATTTTATCTAGTGCTGGGCAGGCTAGGGTTTGTAGATCACGTTGGGGAGTGTTAGAAGTTAGGTATATAGTAGGTATTTTAGGAATTCTAACCAGTTTTGTTTTTCTTTAGTGACAAACAGTGATACGTTCCCATTTTTGAGTTGGTGGCAAACTTGGCCACTTTATTATAGCACTGTATCAACTTGGATCTAGAGGGTAGTTTTGTTTTTCAGAAAGAGGCAAAGAAAATTGTAATTCCAGAAATGTATTTGTTGAATGAACAGATCTAGGTAGTAAAAAGTTGTTTGGGCTGTAGAGAATCTTAGGTGTGATAAGACATGAGCTACATCCACACAGACTAACTAAATGGAATATGCTTTGTAAATAGAAAGTAGGAACAGTGGGCAGTATGAAGGAGCTGCATATAAATGATGCAATCTTATTACTGGGGTAATGGAATATGTTTCTCAATGTGATGCAATCTTATTACTGTGGTAATGGAATAGATTTCACATGGTGATGCAGTCGTATTACTGGGGTAATGGAATATGTTTCACATGTGATTCAGTCTTATTAATGCAATCTTTTTACTGGGGTAATAGAATATATTTCTCATGGTGATGCAATCTTATTAGTGGGGTAATGGAATATATTTTTCATGGTATAGTGCAAAACCATAATATGAAAATGGTTTATTGGCAGTTAACTTGAAAAGAAGGAACTGGAAAAAAAGGATGATGAGACATGGATAAAATCACAGCAATACTTGCTTCTGATGTACACATCATCATCAGTAAATGCTGTTAGCACTAACCAAAAAAAGTTTTGTGTAATACAAAGGTGAGACTGAGCATGAAAAGCAGTCATACTCAATATGGCATTGCCAAAGATGGACACTGTAAACTGTAACATTGCTCAGTACTTTTTTGTTCATACAGCTATAGACACTAGAGCCCTGTGGCTCTGATTGCAACCAATAATTTCACCTGTTGGGGGCATGGCCAAGATGTGCTCTGAATAGCAGCAGTTCTTTTCAGCTCTCCCTTCAACATTATCATGACAGGATTTTTTGACTAAAATTATCCTAAAAGATATTTTTTTATACCAATCGATTCTACTAAAGTTAATTTAGGACAGTACATAAAAATATTTAAAGAATTTTATTTTTTTCCTGTCAAAAATAGTCTGGATAATTGCTTCACTCATTATTGGAATTCAAAATGAGTGTTACTAAAGCTAACCATCAAGAAGCATCACTTAAAAAAGAACTACAACCCTTACTCTCTAACATTCAGGACATATTGATGAAAAATGACAAAATGGGCTTAAAACTTGACAACTTTAAGGAGAACAACTTTAAGGAGAAATGCTTTAAACAAATAAACATTCTACATGAGGATCTGCTACAACAGAAATCACAAATTTCTGGTATTGTACAATCACTTAATGACATGGGCAGTAGAATACAAGAGGTTGAACATAACATAGAATTTTTACTAGAACGAAATACCCTACTACAATCAAAGGTAGATAACTTAGAAAACCGGTCCCAAAGAAATAATATTAGAATTTTTGGATTACCTGACAACATTGAAGGTAACAACTTAGCAAGCTTTTTAACCACTTGGCTACATGAAGTCCTGGATCTCCCAGAAACTTTATCATATGGCATAGAAATAGCTCACAGATCTCTAGTTACAGCTAAAATCTGTAAAAGTAACTCTTCTAAGTCTGTAATTATGAGATTTCTGTCTTCACATGGTAATGAAATGATCCTCAAAACAGAGTGGGCTAAGTCTTCCATTAAAATAAAAGACAATACTATTGATTTTGACAATAATTACTCTCCTATGGTTATAGCTAAAAAGGATTTTTTGTCTTTGATTAAAGAATTAAAAAAGTGTCAATTAAAAATCGACTTGTTCCCTGCTAGACTGAGAATTTTTCTACAAGATGGTCCAAAAATAGTTGAAGATTTGGATGCTGCTCTTTAATTTATTAGAACAAATAAAATTCTTGATAAAATTGAAGAAATGGAGTGGGCAAACGCAAGCTTGAAAAGAATAGCTGAAAATGGTTCTTAGAAAACCTCAGAAAAGAAAAAAAAGCTGAAAAAATGAATCTCTGAAGAACATGTATACTATACTTCCAAAATAATGAACTGTGGTCTTGTTCCCAGGTGAGCAACATATATTATTCTGCTATTTGATACTGAATGGAGCTTTTCTTTCACTTAAAAAAAAATAAATGAGAAATATGTGAGATGTGGGGATAGGAGGGATGGTAATGTCTGTAATGATGTTTACTTGCTATTATTGATAGGGTTTTGCTTAATTTAATGCTTAAACTGAAAAAGTTCAATGTATTTGCAAGTGGAGTGATATATGATATGGCAGTTTGCCTCTTCGACTGTTTATTAAGGTTTTTTGGTGGTTTTAAAAGAATCAGACTCTTTTTGTACTTTGTACAGTGGCACGAGACACTTCAGTATACAAAACAAGTACAAATTACTCACAGATTCCTGCTCAAGGTCTTGTTCTTCAATTTTCTCCATTGGGAGCTCAAGGAAACAGTTTGTGAGCTATCAGGAAGCTAAACTGCTTCACAGGAGAATCATAAGCGAGCGACACATAGCACAATGAACATTGAGCTCTGATCTGAGGTTGCATAAGCAGGAAAGAATGTTACAATGCCTAAGAAAACATTAAATGGATCTAAATCACATTGAAATAAGAATAAGCATCTATACTAATCGGAAAGTGGTGATTAACTATAAAATCAAAGAAGTGAGTTATTAAACTTCTACAATGACACCTTTAGATAGTTTTTAAAACAAATGATGCTAAACAGTTTTTTTTTTTTTTTTACGGAAAACTGGGAGAAGGGCTTTGCCTTTCAAGTATGGTGTAGTGAAGCATGTACATTTTAAATCTTATCCCACTATATGCATACATGCACACATACATGCAAGTATATTTATATATATAATTCCTGGTCTGTAAGGACAAGTGTTTTTCCAGGATTATCTGACATTAATTTTGGTTGCTAAAAAGGCAAAATCCAGTACTTATTTTACATAATATGTTGATTGTACTCTATTACAAAGTGATGCTAAATGTTTGGGCATTCAATCAACATTTGTTTACTCTTGAATATACTGTTTCTATATAATTTTATTTTAGGAAATGTTGACATTCCTGTTGTTTCATACAAGCTTTTATACTGCTGAAGGATTTATAAGCTATATTTTAGAAGTAGACACATCTTTGAATGCTGCTCAAAACTTGCTGTAGTAGCTGAAATAAGTGATGTCTAACTAAAATATATATCCTCAAAAAAACTAACTTAAATACTTAGTTATTATAATAAAAGGCATACAACAGCTTGCTGAATGTTTAAGATATACAGTTTCAAAAAAGCACAATTTGTATCCAGCTAAACGTATCTGTCAATAGCTTGTATGGATATGTAGCAACTCAATGAACATAGTATAATTATATATGCAGGCTTGATAAATAAGTGCTTAATGATACTTGTTGCAAAGTTTTTAAATATTGCCAATATTGGTGATTTGTTTACATTAAATCTTTCAGAATCCTCCTATGCAATCATAATGCTTTCTCCCCCTATGCAATCATAATGCTTTCTCCCGCACCCGAAATACTGTTATATTCATTGTTATACCAAAGTTGATGACTATTCTTTAACACGCATTTCTATGGTATTATCAGACTGCAGTTTAATTTATTAATAACTGCAATTCATTCTTATTGTTTAGTGAACTGCTTCTTTAGATATCAATATTGAACCATTTGCAAATTATTGCAATCTATATTTTCAATTTGACTTAAATTACTAATGTTTTTAGTTGGGAACCATTGCAAATGATATCTTAAACTTTATTCTGATTTATTTAATTTTTATATGTGTATTTGATTAACTACTAAACCTTGAAGTTAAAGTTTATATGGTTAGTTTACTATAAATATTGATGAGTTCTTTTGATATATACATATATAAATACATTCAAGAAAATAGTTATGCTGAAGGTAGCTGATTTGCTGCTGTTGCTGCTGCTATCTGGCAGATGGTTAATTTGGATGTAAATGCTTCTCAGATTAGGAGTTTTAAACTCCAGAAAGGGTTTGGGTGAATATAATTTTTTAAATGTATATGTTCAATCTTTATTATATCTTTTAATGACATTCACTAAATCATTATATTTAAAATAGTACTGGCTGGTTATTACTTGAACTGTTGTTTTCTAATATTTATAAGATTACTGATAGAATTTCTTAAACATCTTTATACACACCAAACATTAATGGTCAGTTTATATTTAAATCAAATAAATAATCAAACATGCTTCTTTTAAAATGTATTTCAATTAATATTAATGGCTTAAATAACCCTAACAATAGAGAGAGCTTATTTAAATACCTCAAATTACATAAATCACATTTAATTTTCTTACTAGAAACACACGATATCAGAAGATATAGCCAAGCTTGATACTAAAACATATACGGTAATAACAAGTTCAGAATATCAACAAATAAAAAAAGAGGAGTAGCCATACTATGGAACAATACAATACTCCTTCTCAAGATATTAGAAGTATATAAAGATGATAAAGGAATATTTTGCTCTGCTAAAATTGAAATGAATAGGAAAGTATTTACACTTAAAAACATTTATTGGCTACCAGGTATAGGGATGAATACAGTTAAACAACATTCAAATCAGATTGTCAATTTATCTAAAGGTAATATTATAATAGCCGGTGACTTTAACTGTGTATTAGATGATAGAGACACTAATACTAGAGGTAAAAGGAGGATTTCTGCTTCAGCTAAACTATTAAAGGATTTTTCTGACATATCTTTTGAAAGATATTAATAATTTTGCTGAATCAAATGCATTACCCTATACCTTCTACTCACACAGACACGATACTCATTCTAGAATAGAGTTTTTATTTCTAAAGAATTAACTAGTTGCCTATCTAAAAGAAAAGTCATTCCACATCCCTTATCAGATCATAATTCTATAACCTACGAGATAATTATTAATACAACTCAAACCATTCAAATTAAAAGAATTTCTGTTTATGTTACAAAATTAAAAGACTTTAAAGATTTTCTTTCATCAGAAATACAAAAGTTATCACTCTAAATACTACAGAAGACATATCTGATATTTAGGTTCTATATTATATCATAGAATGCTTAAAAAAGCGAGCGCTGATTGATCGACCTAATTTAAGCGAAAGCTTACAGTCTCGAACTGTCAGATCAGCTAATTTTTTCCCAGGGAAAAAAATCATTGATCCAAAACACATACACACAACACAAGCACACCAAACAAACAGAAATCCACACACATACACCTAAAATCTGATACCTAACCCTACACTAAACTATGCACACACCACTAACTACCCACTTACCTTAACCCAAACCCTAACCCTAAGGTCTGTCACTATCGCACACTCACCTCACTCTCTCCCTAACCCTAAATCACTTAAATCTGCCCTAACCCTCATGTCCACTCAATCACACACACACCTAACTCGAGCCCTAACCCTAACTCACCTAAATCACCCTAACACTCACATCCACACAATCGCACACTTACCTGAATCCGACCGGTAACTTTCCATCATAACACTGAAAATATTGAAGCAATAGAAATGGACAACTTAATTCTTTCCCTAGGAAAAAAAATTAAAGTTTCTGCTACTTCGATATTTTGCAGTTTCGCAAAAATAAGTTTGATCAATCAGCGTTCACTTTTTTAAGCGTTCGAGGATATAATATAGACCCGATATTTATATATTGGATGCTTTAAAAGCTTACCTATATAGGAAAACTCTTACTTAGTACAATAAAGAAAAGAAATTAAGGGATAAGGAATTACAAGACATACAATTCAAAGTAGATAATTTAACATTTAATAATCTAGGAGATAAGGATAGTAATGAGAAAAAATGGAAGCCATTTCACTAAATAATAGGTACATGGAAATCTTGAACCACAAAACAATGATTAGTGTAGAGAAATTTAAATTCATAAGCATTTCTATCAATCCTAGATCACTAAATATATTAATCAATAAAGCCAAACAACTTATAAGATTAATCATATTAATGAAATGTACCCCCCCAAAAAAAAGAAAGATGGTCTCTGATTTACAGAGTATACTAACAGAATTTAGAGAATTTTTTTTCTCAATATTAATGAAAAATCTCAGATGATAAATTCAAGTGAAGAGACTAAAGCATTTATTACAAAATATACTAAGAGTACCAGAAGAGCTATCTGCAGTTATAGATAAACCCATATCCTTTATAGACCTTCAAAATCAAATTAGTAGATTGAAACAAAATAAAGCACATGGAAATTATGGTATTATTCCTGAAATATATAAAAGAATGCCTACAACAACTTTAAATTTACTCCATAAAGTTTATACTATTTCTCAAAACAACTTTATTGCCCAATCCTCTTGGAAATATACCTTTATATCTCCAATAATGAAACCTAATAAAGATCCCCTCAAAATGTTCTTCATATAGATTAATTTCACTGCTACTAAATATTGATTATAAAATGCTTATGTCTATACATGCAGATAGGTTAAAGACATTTCTCCTGTCTTTAGTAGATGAAGATCAGACAGGCTTTATGTTAAATAGAAATACATTTAATAATATAAAAAGAATTATTACATTGATGGAATTTGCAATATAATTTAATTAATAAGTCTAGATATAAGCTGTGCCTTTGACTCAGGTAACTGGGATTATTTATGTTCATTTATGGAGGAGTTAAAATTTTCAAATAGCTTTATAGACCTTATCACATATTTATATAAATATAGTCAAACTTATATTAAAATTGGTACTAGTATTTCACAAAAAATTCCTATAACGAAATGAACTAAGCAAGGATGTCCCTTTTCACCACTACTTTTTATATTAATAAAGGAAACCTGGGCAAATTTAATTAGGATAAATAAAGAAATTGAAGGTTTTAAGTTAACTCCTAACATCTCTTCCAAAATATAACTTTTTGCAGATGATATACACATAATTAATCTATAACAGTAGTTTTTAGTAATATGAGGAAATTTCAAAATAAGTCAGGATTTACTTTTAATCATAGCAAAACAAAACTTCTTCCTATTTATCCAAATAATAACATATTAGATAATAAACACATACAATATTTAGCACAAGCAAATCAAATCACATATTTCAGAATAATAATTACCAATAGTATTAAAGATATCATCCAGCTAAATTATGATAATTATCTATTGGCAATAGATGATCTTATAAGTAATTGGAAAATGTTACCTTGTGCCATGGAAGAAAAGCTTTCAGTTATAAAAATGACTATATTACCTAAAGTACATTATATCATTCAATCAATATATATACCCCTCCCCCCAGAAACCAATATTTAAACATTTTAATTAATTGACCCTAAAATTCCTTTGGTCTCCAAATAAACCCAGAATATCCCTAGCTTAACACATAAGGGATTGGTCAAATGGAGGTATAGGATTTCTTAACTTTCAATTATATTCAATTTCTTCTCTGATTAAAACTATAGCTCTTCTCATAGAGAATGAATATAGTGCAAAATGGAAAACATTTTTAGAACTACTATCCTGTGATCCATATAATAGCCATAATTCCCAAAAAACTATCAACAGTGAAAAATGTATTCATATGGTTACTAAAAGATTATTTTTTTACAACCACTCATCTTATACATAAATCTAACTATATGTTACTTCTCTTAAAAACATTCAGAAATTATATATTTATTTATATATATATGTATATATATATATATATATATATATATATATATATATATATAAAGCCACAGGGAGCAAGGCTTATTTTTTTCTTCTGTTTACTATAGTTTTACCTAAGGACTTTTTGTCGCATTTGATTTCATAAAAATGTGATGCTTAAAAGAAAAGAATTTAATATAGTAGTCTCAGTTAATGGTAAAAGATGAGATGAAATCAATTGATTATTTGAAAGCAGAATTTAATATAGACGCAAAGCTATGTTTAGTCTTACAAGATTGTAGACATTTTTTACAAATAAATTAGACATAGTAACTCCAATAATAAAAATACAATATCTAAACTTTTACATTACTTGATCCTATCCACACAGCATAAATCTATTATTAAAATAATCTATCACACACACACACACACACACACACACACACACACATATATATATATATATATATATATATATATATATATATATATATATATATATAAAATAATCAGAAATGACACAGATATTTATCCAGAAAGCTACTGGAACTACTTCTTTAATATTAATAAATATCATACCAATAATAGTGATAAACAAATTATATTGGAATCAGCTAAAAAAAAACACTTCATCAATTAAATGGAGATTATACACATGGATAAACATGCACAGATATTTTTTGACTCCATATACTATGGGTTCATTTGGTAACAATGGTAATATTTGTTGGAGATGTAAGAATAAAGTAAAGGCATACTGGTCTCATGTGTTCTTTTTATTGTTTAGTTTTAAATACATATCGGGAAGATATCAATTTCTTTTTACAAGCCTTATTTTCAGATAAGTTTACACTATCTAAATCTATGATTTTATTTAACACACCAGTACATGAATTAATTAGAAAAGTCAAATATCCATTGATTTGGTCTATATTAGCTGTTGGCAGAAAAATTATAACAAGAAATTGGAAATCTGATACTTCTCCATCCTTTCAAGAATTTGGAACTTCTGACCATTAAATCTATAACTATCAGGAATACACCTACATATAATATGTGGAATAACTTATATGACTTACTAGGTAAATGACATATCTGTTCAGAAACCTGTTGATGTACACCAACATTAGTATATTTGTGAACATCTTTGTAAATAGTTTTATGATTGTTTAACAGTGTTTGTTCATTCACTCAAGTTGAAATATTTGTGATTATACAATGGCTGCCGATTAGTATTCCAAAACGTGCATGCTGATTGGCCAGCCCAACCAGTGTGCCCATTGTAAATCTGACATATACTAATGGAAATAGTATAAGTCTTGATTTTTTTTTGTTTGTGTTAGGTAGCAATCGAGAATGAAAGATCTCCATTGCTGTAATCTTGCTGTGTTATACATTTAACATAGCGAGATATCTTAAAAAAAAAAGCAACGGACATCTTCCTTTCTCCATTGCTTTTTTTAAAGATATCTCACTATGTTAAACTCATTTAACATAGCGAGACAGCTTTAAAAAAGCAACGGAGATCTTCCTTTCTCCATTGCTTCCTCTACACAGCTCTAATGAACTGCATAATCATACGCATGTGCAGTAGATTAGAAAAAGCCCCAGAATAGTGGAAAACCATGGAAGGGCACCAAGCAGGTATTATACAAAGTCATTATTTAAGAAAAGTAAGTATTTTTTTCTTAAATAATGTCATTGTATAATAGCAATAACCCACGTCTGGGTATGGGTAATGCTAGATTTACCCATGGCTGTCTTTGTTTGGTCACTCGGGCTTCACCCTTGGGACCAAACCACACCAACTGTGGGTAAATCTATTATTACCCACACACCAGATGTGGGTTATTGCTTAAGTATTATAATATTTGTTTTTATTTGAAATTCAAAAAATTGTTTTAACCAAAAAAACAACAAAAAAACTGTAGACACTATACATATAAAGAAAGAATCATTTAATTTGGGTCAGATTGGGAAAGCATAGCTAGCATTTTAGATGGGTTTGTGGCTACAGCTTTAAAAGGAAAGCACAAACCAAAAAAGTATTAAAGAGAAAATAAGCAAAATAGGGGGGGTTACAATGTATGATATCATATAAGACTGTATGTAAGAACAGAAGTCATGTAATTCAGGTCTGATAAAAGCTCTTTGATCTAGAGAGCCTTACAACTCATGCGGCAAATATGAGCCCTCAATATAATTTACCAGTCTTACTTTCACAAGCTCTTAGATACTGATGAGTATGCTATTTGTATTATCATTCTGAACCTGTCTTTGCTGTATTATTTGTAATACCTGTATTATATTCTCTGTAGAGTTGTGTAAATTGTTATTTCTTTTAATATTTGTCCTATAGCCTGGAATGGTGTTTGTTCTGTGTTTGATCAATCTGATTCTCCAGTTAATCGATATCAGTTTATGTATTCATAATTATAAGTCAGTAGTGACAGAGCTAAAAAAAATATATCTGAAGTTAGTTTTAGCAGATGGTTCAGCCTGGCAGCCTAAACTGGTTGAACCATGTTGTGTCGTTCCCGACTACAGTTTCCAAATTCCAGAATTAGAATCTACAGTAATATGAACAATCAGAGATGCAAGCACCAAACTGTATACATGTTTTTAGGCTTTATGAATGAGCAAGAAACAAGAAGCTGGCTTACTGTGAAGTTCTTCAAAATGCAGTACAGCATCCTGAATGGGAAAATCAAAAGGTTTTACAATGTCAACCACCCAAATGTTGGACACTGGACTGCATAGGTAGTCAGATATGTTAAAGTAATGCTGTCTAAGTCAGATCAATGTCAGTCCTTTGATCAAAACCACTGCATCATTGCATTCCAGCAGCAAAAATAAATAAATAAATAATACATGCATACATACATACATACATACATACATACATAAAAATATATACATAAAGTCTTTTAATAGAAAAAATACACATTTCACTGTGATGCCAACATCTGGTAAAGGTAATGCTTTATAATAAATAATGTTTGATAATTAAAGATAATGTTTAGTAGTGCAGAAGTCTTCTAATAAATAGTGAAATAATATATAGTCCTATAATATGTCTGTGTGAATGATTTTCTGTATACTAGTCTCAGCATGTAAATATTATGTGTACATTTATCAAATGATAAAAAAACTAAAGGTAATGCTACTCAATGCCAGAAGTCTAAACCTCAAGATGCATGCACTCGAGGCACTCCTCAGTATGGAGAAAATCGATGTCTGTGCAGTAACAGAAACCTGGTTCAAGGCTCCTGAGAGCACCCCAGCACTATCAGGTTATAACTCATACTATGCATTTCGGCCCCAAAACTTGGACCGAAGCACAAAAAGAGGGGGAGTATCTATATTCATCAAAGATACCTACACCTCTAGGTTAGTGGCAATGCATGAAGCATCGGAAACCATCTATGTGCAACTAACAGCGGGCAAAACTGCCTTTCATTTTGTAGCCTGCTACAGAACACCCTCCCTATTACAGGAACCCCACTTGGCGTTCCTGAGAACACTGGAGAATATGAAGGTCTCTCCAAACACTATGTTATTGGGTGACTTCAACTACCCAAACATTGACTAGGAAAACTACTCAAGCCCAAACACCCTCGCCCAATGTTTCCTTGAATTTATAATCTCTAACTCAATGGAACAACTGGTCACCACTCCCACAAGAGGGAACAACATATTGGACCTGGTCATCACCAACATGGGGACTCTATGTTCCACACCAGAGGTAAACCCCTCATTGGTAAGATCAGACCATAACAAAATTTCCCTGGACATCCATATCCCGTCCCCAACCCCCAGCCAAGGAAATCACTGTAAAGAATTTCTCAAAAGCCAACTTTACACTTCTCAAGACTGAGGTGGAATCCTTCAAAGCCCCTGGGTGAGAGGATAATACAGCCCAATCCGCAGAATCCTTTACAAATGCATTCTATGAGCACCTGCAGGAATGCATGGATCATGTTATCCCAAACAAAACCAAGACTCACTTCTCCAAAAACAGGAGACCGGTCTGGTGGATCCCGGCCATAAATAAGCTATACAACAGAAGGAGGAAGCTAAATGAAAAAATAATAATAAAGAGTGCACCATGTAAAGCCAAGCTGAATGAAAACTCCAAAACTCTTCAAGTAAAAATGATAATCCACATTTATTGGAAGACAGACATAAAAAACTGCAGTAATATAAGCGCTTTCACGTTGCTTCTCAACGCTTCATCAGATATAAATGCAGTAAAAAAAACCCACCCTATATACAAGTAGCATAATGACATCATAACACTCATTAAACAATTAAATAATTAAATAGTAGCAATTAAATAATTAAAACAATAAGACCTGATGAAATGATCATTATCAGTGCTTCAGGGACCTAGACATTAAGAAAGGCTTGATGGATATCCTTTCATTAAGCCCAAATCTATGGGCTTGCAGTTTCATTATCCACTTGCTCTCCCTTTCCTCTATTCTGTTTTTTGAATTACCCAATCTTTTCCCTATGTTGACAAGTTCCAGAACTTGAAAAACAAAATTGTGTGTGCTTCCTAGTTCTACTATATGTTTTGCGAGAGCATTGGTGATATTGCTTTTGCTGATAGCATAAACATGCTCTCTTATACGCTCACGTAGCGTCCTGGTTGTCATGCCCACATAGAACTTCATGCAGACTTTGCATGTTGCTACATATACTAAATTCATAGATTTACAAGTGGCATGATGTTTAAATAAATATCTCTTGTTGGTTATAGGATGTGTAAAAGTATCAGTAGTGGATACATATTTGCATTGATTACAAGTGTAGCAAGGTAAAGTACCTGTTTTGTGACTCTGAATTGTATTAGAGTGACATCGGTCATAGCATAACAACCTATTTAATGAGGGCATGTTCCTATATGCCACTCTAGGCCTTGTATCAACTAAAGAACTAATCGCATCGTCAGCCATTAAAGTACTCCAATGCTTCCTAAATACATTCAAGATGTTATTGTTTCTATTAGTGAAAGGAATGACAATCCTATGGTGATTGTCACCGTGTCTGCGTTTAGGGGGCTGTGAGTATCCATGTGTCCTGTTTATCAGAGGTGCTCCATCGGATTGTCTATGTGAGTCACCCAATGAGATGGCTTCAAAAACTTGTCTTTCATTATAGCCTCTGGATAAAAAATTCTCAGTCAGGTTGTGTTTGTGTTTATGATATGCTGATGTCTGAGATGTTAATTTAGAGACTCTGACCATTTGATTAGTGATAATGTTGTTA
Organism: Protopterus annectens; assembly: GCF_019279795.1. Lineage (NCBI taxonomy): Eukaryota > Metazoa > Chordata > Ceratodontiformes > Protopteridae > Protopterus > Protopterus annectens. The sequence goes on along the minus strand of NC_056727.1, from coordinate 417,586,520 downwards.
TAAATATGCTGAGGATGCATGCTCCCTCTATGCAATAGATTGTTCCTCCAGCAATCCTTTCTATAAAGTTCAGTGTCAAAGCCCTGGTGAGTGTTGTTAACTTTGACATCCAAGAAATCAATAGTATCAGAAGAATAAGTACACTCAAAACTAAGGAAATCTGTAGTATTGTTGAGATATGCTACAAAAGTTAAAAGTTGTTCCACACTTCCCCTCCACAACAAAAACACATTGTCTACAAATCTGTTATAAAATACAAGATGGTCAGCAAAAAGTGAATCTTTGTTCAAAACAAAACAGTCCTCCCATTGTGCCAACACCAAATTGGCATAGGCGTTGGCACAAGGGGTGCCCATGGCAACACCTTTGATTTGTAAGAAGTATTTATCTTTATAGCAAAGGACATTGTTTTCTAAAACAATCTCCAAAAGTGACATATACCTATAAATCACTCGTTCAGACAACTTGTGTTTAACTAGCATAGCCCTCACAAAATCCATCCCTGTTGTATTTGGGATAGAAGTAAAAAGAGACTTCACATCCAAAGTGACCAACAGATCATTTTCATGAAAAAAGGATGAATGACCGTGGTTCTCAAGGAAATCCATAGTGTCCCTTAAAACATGTTTGACCTCAATAAGTATAGGTTTCAATGCCTTATCAAGATAAATAGATGAAGGTTCAGTCAGCCAACCACGACTGGACACTATGGGTCGCATGGGTGGATCTGTTCTATTTTTGTGGATCTTGGGTAAACCCCTAAAAGAAGGCACCAGGGGTTTATCAACCACAAAATATGTATATAAATCATTGTCAATGATTTCTGTTAGCATCAGATCATATAAGTTAGCATGAACATCTCTTATCAAGTTGTTGAGGTTAAAGTTAGATATAAGTAAATAGGTCTCAGCATCATTAAGCATGTTCTCCATTTTGTTACAATATTGTGAGCTGTCCATAATAACAATGGCACCACCTTTGTCGGCTTGCCTTATTGTAATAGTTTCATTGTTCTTTAGCCTATATAGAGCTTTCCTCTCATTAGTTGTTAAATTAAAAAACTCACATTTGGTATCATTATTATATAATTCAAATAAATCTCTTTCTACTGCTTGCTCAAAGGCATCTAACAATGGGTGCTGTTGTGGAATAAAAGTAGAGGGCTTTTTAAAAATAAAAAAATTGCTGTCAGTTGTTACCTCTTCCTGCCCATAAAGCATTTTAAGAGCTATGTTCCTAGTGAACATTTTAACATCTGCAATAATATCAGTAATGTCACTACAGTCAGATGGAATGAATCCCAATCCTCTATTTAGAACTGACAATTCATCGCTGTCTAAGATGTAACCAGAAACATTAACCACTAAACAATCGTCTGTGTCAACATTAATAGGTAATCCAATCAAGTCTTTGACCTTGGTACCTTTTTGTTGTGCATGAAATTGTCCTCTGCATTTTTTCTCTTCACAGGTCTGCCCTGTGGAGACCAAGTTCTTCTCTCGAAGGGTCTGAACGGCAAGGGAAAAGAAGGTGAACCATCTCCCAAGCCAAACAGCTCTTCTTCCGTCTGTATGACAAAAGGATCAAGAGTAATTTGCTTCTTGCGCACATCTTGGTTCTTAAAACATGAAATATTAGTTGTAGCATCTGTAGAACTGTCAGTATTGTGCTCGACATGAACTTGTGCTTCAACAACTATTAAGTTGGGTTGAGGATCCGTCAGGGAGCCGTGTGCATCTGAAACATGAACGTCTTTGCTAGCGGTAGCACTGGCAACTGAAGATGACATCTTCGCAAGTAAGTTAACAGTATCAGCTGATTGTGGCTTAGCCGTTTTGTTGGATGAACTAACAAGTTGGTCATTTCGTGAAGAATTATAATCTCTGGGCCACGAATAAACCTGAGATTGGTTGAAATCAAGAAAATCTCTCTCAAGTTTTCTTTTTTTGTCTTGAATGCATTTAATGTCTAGTGAGGATAGCATGAATTTTAAGTCATTAAGCAGCGTATGTAAGCTGTCTGCATGTAGCAGCCTAGCTACTTCACTTTGTATAAGCTTGATGTCGTTTTTTAACTCACAGATAATTCTTTCATAATGTTCAATTAAAATAGAAATATAGGCAAAGCTGGTTTCCAGATTCAACTTTTGCCAACGGGCCAAAAGTTCTGGATTGGAATCACCAAACGTGGGCATTTTAAGGACTCTTAAGCCCCTGGGTACCAGTTTGAACTTAATACAAGCTTCCATGTGCAGTTTTTGCCACTGCACATTACGGAGTTTGTGAAGCTTGTTCTCCAGTTTTCTAGTTGTCAATACTACTTCCATGTTATTCTTAAAACTTTGCGCCCCATTTTTGGCTTGATTAAAATCCGCGGCAGTCAATTTGAGCAATGGGTTGATGTTCATATCAACAATACCATCCAAGTTAAACGATATCTCCCCTTCAGGAGTAGAAGTGTCAGCCATGTCCTGGCGGTATAGTAATCACAAGAAACAGCAAAAAATAGAATAAAACAATACCGCCAGATGAAGCACTCTTATTAAGTCCGAAAAACTAAATGAAAAATAATAATAAAGAGTGCACCATGTAAAGCCAAGCTGAATGAAAACTCCAAAACTCTTCAAGTAAAAACGATAATCCACATTTATTGGAAGACAGACATAAAAAACTGCAGTAATATAAGCGCTTTCACGTTGCTTCTCAACACTTCATCAGATATAAATGCAGTAAAAAAACCCACCCTATATACAAGTAGCATAATGACATCATAACACTCATTAAACAATTAAATAATTAAATAGTAGCAATTAAATAATTAAAACAATAAGACCTGATGAAATGATCATTATCAGTGCTTCAGGGACCTAGACATTAAGAAAGGCTTGATGGATATCCTTTCATTAAGCCCAAATCTGTGGGCTTGCAGTTTCATTATCCACTTGCTCTCCCTTTCCTCTATTCTGTTTTTTGAATTACCCAATCTTTTCCCTATGTTGACAAGTTCCAGAACTTGAAAAACAAAATTGTGTGTGCTTCCTAGTTCTACTATATGTTTTGCGAGAGCATTGGTGATATTGCTTTTGCTGATAGCATAAACATGCTCTGTTATACGCTCACGTAGCGTCCTGGTTGTCATGCCCACATAGAACTTCATGCAAACTTTGCATGTTGCTACATATACTAAATTCATAGATTTACAAGTGGCATGATGTTTAAATAAATATCTCTTGTTGGTTATAGGATGTGTAAAAGTATCAGTAGTGGATACATATTTGCATTGATTACAAGTGTAGCAAGGTAAAGTACCTGTTTTGTGACTCTGAATTGTATTAGAGTGACATCGGTCATAGCATAACAACCTATTTAATGAGGGCATGTTCCTATATGCCACTCTAGGCCTTGTATCAACTAAAGAACTAATCGCATCGTCAGCCATTAAAGTACTCCAATGCTTCCTAAATACATTCAAGATGTTATTGTTTCTATTAGTGAAAGGAATGACAATCCTATGGTGATTGTCACCGTGTCTCGTTTAGGGGGCTGTGAGTATCCATGTGTCCTGTTTATCAGAGGTGCTCCATCGGATTGTCTATGTGAGTCACCCAATGAGATGGCTTCAAAAACTTGTCTTTCATTATAGCCTCTGGATAAAATATTCTCAGTCAGGTTGTGTTTGTGTTTATGATATGCTGATGTCTGAGATGTTAATTTAGAGACTCTGACCATTTGATTAGTGATGATGTTGTTATAAATATGCTGAGGATGCATGCTCCCTCTATGCAATAGATTGTTCCTCCAGCAATCCTTTCTATAAAGTTCAGTGTCAAAGCCCTGGTGAGTGTTGTTAACTTTGACATCCAAGAAATCAATAGTATCAGAGGAATAAGTACACTCAAAACTAAGGAAATCTGTAGTATTGTTGAGATATGCTACAAAAGTTAAAAGTTGTTCCACACTTCCCCTCCACAACAAAAACACATTGTCTACAAATCTGTTATAAAATACAAGATGGTCAGCAAAAAGTGAATCTTTGTTCAAAACAAAACAGTCCTCCCATTGTGCCAACACCAAATTGGCATAGGCGTTGGCACAAGGGGTGCCCATGGCAACACCTTTGATTTGTAAGAAGAATTTATCTTTATAGCAAAGGACATTGTTTTCTAAAACAATCTCCAAAAGTGACATATACCTATAAATCACTCGTTCAGACAACGTGTGTTTAACTAGCATAGCCCTCACAAAATCCATCCCTGTTGTATTTGGGATAGAAGTAAAAAGAGACTTCACATCCAAAGTGATTTCCTTAGTTTTGAGTGTACTTATTCCTCTGATACTATTGATTTCTTGGATGTCAAAGTTAACAACACTCACCAGGGCTTTGACACTGAACTTTATAGAAAGGATTGCTGGAGGAACAATCTATTGCATAGAGGGAGCATGCATCCTCAGCATATTTATAACAACATTATCACTAATCAAATGGTCAGAGTCTCTAAATTAACATCTCAGACATCAGCATATCATAAACACAAACACAACCTGACTGAGAATTTTTTATCCAGAGGCTATAATGAAAGACAAGTTTTTGAAGCCATCTCATTGGGTGACTCACATAGACAATCCGATGGAGCACCTCTGATAAACAGGACACATGGATACTCACAGCCCCCTAAACGCAGACACGGTGACAATCACCATAGGATTGTCATTCCTTTCACTAATAGAAACAATAACATCTTGAATGTATTTAGGAAGCATTGAGTACTTTAATGGCTGACGATGCGATTAGTTCTTTAGTTGATACAAGGCCTAGAGTGGCATATAGGAACATGCCCTCATTAAATAGGTTGTTATGCTATGACCGATGTCACTCTAATACAATTCAGAGTCACAAAACAGGTACTTTACCTTGCTACACTTGTAATCAATGCAAATATGTATCCACTACTGATACTTTTACACATCCTATAACCAACAAGAGATATTTATTTAAACATCATGCCACTTGTAAATCTATGAATTTAGTATATGTAGCAACATGCAAAGTTTGCATGAAGTTCTATGTGAGCATGACAACCAGGACGCTACGTGAGCGTATAACAGAGCATGTTTATGCTATCAGCAAAAGCAATATCACCAATGCTCTCGCAAAACATATAGTAGAACTAGGAAGCACACACAATTTTGTTTTTCAAGTTCTGGAACTTGTCAACATAGGGAAAAGATTGGGTAATTCAAAAAACAGAATAGAGGAAAGGGAGAGCAAGTGGATAAAAAAACTGCAAGCCCATAGATTTGGGCTTAATGAAAGGATATCCATCAAGCCTTTCTTAATGTCTAGGTCCCTGAAGCACTGATAATGATCATTTCATCAGGTCTTATTGTTTTAATTATTTAATTGCTACTATTTAATTATTTAATTGTTTAATGAGTGTTATGATGTCATTATGCTACTTGTATATAGGGTGTTTTTTTTTTACTGCATTTATATCTGATGAAGCGTTGAGAAGCAACGTGAAAGCACTTATATTACTGCAGTTTTTTATGTCTGTCTTCCAATAAATGTGGATTATCGTTTTTACTTGAAGAGTTTTGGAGTTTTCATTCAGCTTGGCTTTACATGGTGCACTCTTTATTATTATTTTTCATTTAGTTTTTCGGACTTAATAAGAGTGCTTCATCTGGCGGTATTGTTTTATTCTATTTTTTGCTGTTTCTTGTGATTACTATACCGCCAGGACATGGCTGACACTTCTACTCCTGAAGGAGATATCGTTTAACTTGGATGGTATTGTTGATATGAACATCAACCCATTGCTCAAATTGACTGCATGATTTTAATCAAGCCAAAAATGGGGCGCAAAGTTTTAAGAATAACATGGAAGTAGTACTGACAACTAGAAAACTGGAGAACAAGCTTCACAAACTCCGTAATGTGCAGTGGCAAAAACTGCACATGGAAGCTTGTATTAAGTTCAAACTGGTACCCAGGGGCTTAAGAGTCCTTAAAATGCCCATGTTTGGTGATTCCAATCCAGAACTTTTGGCCCGTTGGCAAAAGTTGAATCTGGAAACCAGCTTTGCCTATATTTCTATTTTAATTGAACATTATGAAAGAATTATCTGTGAGTTAAAAAACGACATCAAGCTTATACAAAGTGAAGTAGCTAGGCTGCTACATGCAGACAGCTTACATACGCTGCTTAATGACTTAAAATTCATGCTATCCTCACTAGACATTAAGTGCATTCAAGACAAAAAAAGAAAACTTGAGAGAGATTTTCTTGATTTCAACCAATCTCAGGTTTTCTCGTGGCCCAGAGATTATAATTCTTCACGAAATGACCAACTTGTTAGTTCATCCAACAAAACGGCTAAGCCACAATCAGCTGATACTGTTAACTTACTTGCGAAGACGTCATCTTCAGTTGCCAGTGCTACCGCTAGCAAAGACGTTCATGTTTCAGATGCACACGGCTCCCTGACGGATCCTCAACCCAACTTAATAGTTGTTGAAGCACAAGTTCATGTCGAGCACAATACTGACAGTTCTACAGATGCTACAACTAATATTTCATGTTTTAAGAACCAAGATGTGCGCAAGAAGCAAATTACTCTTGATCCTTTTGTCATACAGACGGAAGAAGAGCTGTTTGGCTTGGGAGACGGTTCGCCTTCTTTTCCCTGGCCGTTCAGACCCTTCGAGAGAAGAACTTGGTCTCCACAGGGCAGACCTGTGAAGAGAAAAAATGCAGAGGACAATTTCATGCACAACAAAAAGGTACCAAGGTCAAAGACTTGATTGGATTACCTATTAATGTTGACACAGACGATTGTTTAGTGGTTAATGTTTCTGGTTACATCTTAGACAGCGATGAATTGTCAGTTCTAAATAGAGGATTGGGATTCATTCCATCTGACTGTAGTGACATTACTGATATTATTGCAGATGTTAAAATGTTCACTAGGAACATAGCTCTTAAAATGCTTTATGGGCAGGAAGGGGTAACAACTGACAGCAATTTTTTTATTTTTAAAAAGCCCTCTACTTTTATTCCACAACAGCACCCATTGTTAGATGCCTTTGAGCAAGCAGTAGAAAGAGATTTATTTGAATTATATAATAATGATACCAAATGTGAGTTTTTTAATTTAACAACTAATGAGAGGAAAGCTCTATATAGGCTAAAGAACAATGAAACTATTACAATAAGGCAAGCCGACAAAGGTGGTGCCGTTGTTATTATGGACAGCTCACAATATTGTAACAAAATGGAGAACATGCTTAATGATGCTGAGACCTATTTACTTATATCTAACTTTAACCTCAACAACTTGATAAGAGATGTTCATGCTAACTTATATGATCTGATGCTAACAAAAATCATTGACAATGATTTATATACATATTTTGTGGTTGATAAACCCCTGGTGCCTTCTTTTAGGGGTTTACCCAAGATCCACAAAAATAGAACAGATCCACCCATGCGACCCATAGTGTCCAGTCGTGGTTGGCTGACTGAACCTTCATCTATTTATCTTGATAAGGCATTGAAACCTATACTTATTGAGGTCAAACAGGGACACTATGGATTTCCTTGAGAAGTTAGCTAACCACGGTCATTCATCCTTTTTTCATGAAAATGATCTGTTAGTCACTTTGGATGTGAAGTCTCTTTTTACTTCTATCCCAAATACAACAGGGATGGATTTTGCGAGAGCTATGCTAGTTAAACACAAGTTGTCTGAACGAGTGATTTATAGGTATATGTCACTTTTGGAGATTGTTTTAGAAAACAATGTCCTTTGCTATAAAGATAAATACTTCTTACAAATCAAAGGTGTTGCCATGGGCACCCCTTGTGCCAATGCCTATGCCAATTTGGTGTTGGCACAATGGGAGGACTGTTTTGTTTTGAACAAAGATTCACTTTTTGCTGACCATCTTGTATTTTATAACAGATTTGTAGACGATGTGTTTTTGTTGTGGAGGGGAAGTGTGGAACAACTTTTAACTTTTGTAGCATATCTCAACAATACTACAGATTTCCTTAGTTTTGAGTGTACTTATTCCTCTGATACTATTGATTTCTTGGATGTCAAAGTTAACAACACTCACCAGGGCTTTGACACTGAACTTTATAGAAAGGATTGCTGGAGGAACAATCTATTGCATAGAGGGAGCATGCATCCTCAGCATATTTATAACAACATCATCACTAATCAAATGGTCAGAGTCTCTAAATTAACATCTCAGACATCAGCATATCATAAACACAAACACAACCTGACTGAGAATTTTTTATCCAGAGGCTATAATGAAAGACAAGTTTTTGAAGCCATCTCATTGGGTGACTCACATAGACAATCCGATGGAGCACCTCTGATAAACAGGACACATGGATACTCACAGCCCCCTAAACGCAGACACGGTGACAATCACCATAGGATTGTCATTCCTTTCACTAATAGAAACAATAACATCTTGAATGTATTTAGGAAGCATTGGAGTATTTTAATGGCTGACGATGCGATTAGTTCTTTAGTTGATACAAGGCCTAGAGTGGCATATAGGAACATGCCCTCATTAAATAGGTTGTTATGCTATGACCGATGTCACTCTAATACAATTCAGAGTCACAAAACAGGTACTTTACCTTGCTACACTTGTAATCAATGCAAATATGTATCCACTACTGATACTTTTACACATCCTATAACCAACAAGAGATATTTATTTAAACATCATGCCACTTGTAAATCTATGAATTTAGTATATGTAGCAACATGCAAAGTCTGCATGAAGTTCTATGTGGGCATGACAACCAGGACGCTACGTGAGCGTATAAGAGAGCATGTTTATGCTATCAGCAAAAGCAATATCACCAATGCTCTCGCAAAACATATAGTAGAACTAGGAAGCACACACAATTTTGTTTTTCAAGTTCTGGAACTTGTCAACATAGGGAAAAGATTGGGTAATTCAAAAAACAGAATAGAGGAAAGGAGAGCAAGTGGATAATGAAACTGCAAGCCCATAGATTTGGGCTTAATGAAAGGATATCCATCAAGCCTTTCTTAATGTCTAGGTCCCTGAAGCACTGATAATGATCATTTCATCAGGTCTTATTGTTTTAATTATTTAATTGCTACTATTTAATTATTTAATTGTTTAATGAGTGTTATGATGTCATTATGCTACTTGTATATAGGGTGGGTTTTTTTTACTGCATTTATATCTGATGAAGCGTTGAGAAGCAACGTGAAAGCGCTTATATTACTGCAGTTTTTTATGTCTGTCTTCCAATAAATGTGGATTATCATTTTTACTTGAAGAGTTTTGGAGTTTTCATTCAGCTTGGCTTTACATGGTGCACTCTTTATTATTATTTTTCATTTAGTTTTTCGGACTTAATAAGAGTGCTTCATCTGGCGGTATTGTTTTATTCTATTTTTTGCAGAAGGAGGAAGCTACTACATGACAGAGCAAAATCCCAAAAAGGGAAAGCATCTCTGATCAGTATTAGCAAGAAACTTCGATCCCTCATAAAATCATCAAAGGCCAGTTTCGAAAGAAAAATTGCCTTAGACATTAAAGATAATCACAAGGCCTTCTTTAGTTATGTCAGGAACATGGGTGGAAACTCCCAGATATGCTCTGAATTGTTGCATAACGGCACAAAATATACCGAACCTACACACATAGCCAAAGTCCTGGCAGAAAGATTCAGCGCAAACCCCCCCCCCCTTCCCCCCAAAGGAGCAAATGTCTTTTCCAAATGAATGTAAACTCCCTGACATGACAGATGCACAGGTGAAAGCTGCCCTCTCCAAAGCAAAAAACACAGCATCTATGGGACCGGACGATGTCCCAGGCTGTGTTTTACACGAGCTCCAAGAAGAACTGAACCCTCACATTAAGTCACTGTTCAAACTTAGCCTTACTGCAGAATATGTACCCAAATAATGGTCTACAGCTACAGTGGTCCTACTCCACAAAGGTGGTGCCACAACAGACCCCGGAAACTATTGCTACATAAGCCTGACTAGTCTGGTCTGTAAAGCTATGGAGCATATTATCATGGAACTCATAAACAAAGACATTGGGAGCCTCCAGACACTGGACCCTACCCAATTCAGCTTTGTTAAGGGAAGATCTTGCCTCTTAAACCTAGTTGATTACTTTGAAACAGTTACCAAAGCTATAGATGAGGGCAAGGTAGTCCACACAGCCTACCTGGACCTCACAAAAGCCTTCGACACAATACCCCACTCGGGCATCATAAATAAGCTTACCAGCTTAAACATCAACCCCTATATCACAAGATGGGTTGCAAACTGGCTCAGAGGTGGAACCCACATGGTCAGAATCGCAGGTGCCATGTCCGAATCCAAACCAGATACAAGTGGCATCCCACAGGGCTCAGTTCTGGGACCTCTCTTGTTTGGTATATACTTCTCTGAGGTTCAGGCTAACATGGGGGGATTATGGCTGACAAAGTTCGCAGATGACTGCAAACTGGGGGCTATAATTGAATCTCCAGCTGACACAAGCATCCTCCAATAGGGTCTCACAGAGACGGATGCTTGGTGTCAGGACCACGGTCTCAAGCTAAATGCTAAAAAGTGCATAGTCATCCCCTTTGGGAAAAACAAGGTGCCCACAAATTACCACATAGGTGGTAATCCATTAAGTACGGAAGAAGTAATTAGAGATTTGGGGACCAACGTAGATAGTAATCTCTCCTTTGATAATCACATTGCCAAAGTGGTTAGAAAGACCTTCTATATAGCCCACCTTATCACGAAAAGGTTCACATCTAGATCAAGAGAGGTCATTGTACCCCTCTACTCGTCACTCATCAAGCCCATAATTGAATACAATGCCCCTTTTGGGATGTACCTTACCCGACACCTGCAGCAACTGGAGAGACCCCAAAAGTACCTCACCAAGAGGATCATGGGCTACAAACAGATGTCCTATGCAGCTCGACTAAAGAAACTCCAGCTCTACTCAGTTGCTTACTGCCTACTCAGAGGCCATCTTTGCCTGACATACAAAGCCATGTCAAACTCAGAGTTAATGGACATGCTCCACCTCAAAAAATCCAAGCCCCTTAGAGCTACACGCTCCAGGGACGTAAACCTCAGCACAAAAATAAATAGGACATGCTGGAGGGACAGATTCATTTCCCAAAGGCTCCCCTCACTCTGGAATAGAATCCCAGTTCATGTTAGACATAGCCCCTCGCTGACCCTCTTCAAGCAAAATCTGGACACGTGGATGGGAAATCGCAAATTCACCCCTGGGATCTTTCCTGTGTCCCTGCTAAACAGAGGCACAGTAAACTAATCTTAAAAGGGTACCTTCTGTGACTTACTTTACAGAGGCACAGTAGGCTAATCTAATAGGGAGGCGGAAGCCAAATACACGCTGACTAGGCTTATAAATGCCCCAGGGCAGATAGCCTAGTATCGACCTATGAACCCATGAACCTATGAACATGTGATTGTGCACAGCATGCCAGTTTGCACATGTGACTGAGTACACCTTGTGACAGCTGGCTGCACCAAGGGTCCCTTTTTGTATTTGTAAATTTGTCGACTGTGTATCACGTATGTTCTGTGAGGATTCCAGTTTATACATGTGATTGTTTATACTGTTTGTCAGTATGTGTATCTGTTAATGTGGACTGAGGCATCAGTTTATGAATGTAATATGTGCACTTAGGATGTTAGTTTAAGCATAAGACTGTGTAGACTGAGGAAGTTTGAAACAATAAAAACATAGAGAATTATGAGTGGGTTGCCAGTCATAACTGGCTTAGCATATATTTGTGACATGGATGGCAAGAAATTCACCTCAAGAGCGAATCTCGAAAGCAGAATATTGGCATCCATGTTGGGAATGCATAATGAAGGGTTATGACTGGAGACCCAAACATAATTTTTTGTAGTGCATGAAGATTGAGTTTCGACATGTACTACAAGTTGCAGAAAAAAAGATGGTTGGCTTTCAAGTCCATAAAGCACTTAGTGAGCACTGTCAGAAAGACAGCATAAAATATCTTTTATTTTTACACTTGCCATCCCATGCTTCGCAATCAAGATTTCCACCAAATGTCCTGATATTACCTAATATATTTAGTTTGTTCTTCATAAATTCTGTAGTCTTTTGACAAATTACCTAAGACTGAAGTCACTAAATAATGACATACATTTGAGTTTCAGGATTTGTAATCCTCGGAAAATGAAAGCTAACACAAATCCTGTTATTTTATTCACTTTCTAAGTTTATAAGTCAAGGACACATCACCAACACAGATAGCAGACAGAAACAATTCTATTTATTCTGCCGCTGTTGTTTGCTGGTCAGAACTGGCAGATTTGACTGCCTACCGTGAGACCTGATCTTAGCAAGTGATCTTAACATTTGTTAAGATTGGGTCTCACACTATAGAAGTGCTTAAACAATTTGTGTTTTTCTAGATAACCGCATGCAATGCACTACAAGGATGTTTAAACTAACACATACTGTATATGAGCATGTGCAAACATACTTGTAACTACATGCAGTGTGAGTTAGTTTAAAATTTAACAGAAGAACCCTTTTCATTTTATGAACTTTACTCAGGGGTTAAATCATAGGTTTGATTACTGGTTTGAAATCCTGATCAGCTAAATTTTAAGGTTTGCAGTGATGTATAAAAATACTTACTTCTGTATTTCAATTAAAAAAGTGAGATTCTGTGGTTTAAAGTAATGTCTAATTTGGCAATTGCACATATTTGCTGAGAACAGAGGATTATAGTAATGGGCTGTTAGTTTGTTGTTTCTGCTAGTCCAGGGTACCATTTTTCCTTCTACCTACTTTGTGACACTGAACAGAGTACTTAATCCCACAGTGCCCCCATGTCACAACTGAAAAGGGACACGAGTGCTCAGTTGTCTTACCTGGCTAAAAATGAATAAAATATGCTTTGTAATAAAAGTTAACTTCCTATATTTACTGATAATATTACTACAATGTTTGCAGCAATGAAATACTTCTTGGTAATCTTTTACTCCAGCATGCAAAATGTGATGCCCATGAAAGGGGCCTTTAATCCTAAATTCCTTCATTGGTCTTTTAAATTCCACACAAGAACTAGGGGCAGTCACTTGCAAAACAACGCATGTGGAAATAAGCTGATTAAAAAAAGCTGTTCTCTTTCTCTTGCATTGCTATTTTGGGGGTGCTAAACTTATGTAGAGTCAGCTTCCTGAAAAGGTTATTAATAATTTATCTAAATATTGCATCCATTCATTATTTTTTGCACAAAGTGAAGACGAAAAGTAATGATGGTGTATACTATCAGCCAGTATCTAGAGAATCAGTTTTATTCAAGATGAAGTTTTACAAAAAATATAGCAGTGTATCACTGAATAGGTACACAGAAGGTCCAACCAAACTGTTCTTCTTGTAAAAAATATCCTCCCCTGCTAATTCAACCAGTTTGCTCCCAAGAAGAAGAGACCACTCATAAAAACAATACTAGTAAAGGATGAATATCCCCACCTGGAGAAAAAGCAAAAGTGGTTACAAGTGTCACTAGCAAAATCCAGCAAAGCTGTTCACACCACTTTTTTAAAATTATGGAGAGCCTACATACAATACAAGCTTTTCTTCCCTTTCATCTGAAAATACACAGCAGGGAGGGAGGGACCTTGTCACTTTGCCTTGATGGCAATAGCACATGGAAATCCCCCTCAGTCTTTCCCAAATACATTCTCAAATGGCACTGAACAGGAAGATTCTTCTTCATATGTTCATCCTTTGACTTTCAAGGATGAGCAGCTACTGGAGATTAATGGTTTTCATAAAATGAGGGCGCTGACCTTTGACTGAGATTATCCAGGGTCAGAACCTTATAATCCTCAATTATTTTTGTTATTATGCACTCAGTTCAGTGATTCAGATGTGCTTAAGAAGGTGGACACTACAAAGCTGCATATTACCTCTGCTTTTTCACATTTCACCTTTTTCTTAACATATGGGGTATAATATGACGCATTAAGCAATTTTCTTAAACTTTTACAGTTCATGTGCACAATGTTGTTATATACCATAAATGAACCATGTTTAGCTGTTGGAGTTATTGTTTCATACTTCAGTCTGCAACCTTCAGTTTGTCTAATATCCCTTTCTGTTATTGTCTGTTTGTTTAATTTGCTTATGGATCTGGTCTGCATCAATTAAAATGGTCCCATATTTGCCTTGGGATAGGCCTGTAGCTGTTACTTTCTATCCAGTTGTATGTCCTCTCAACATCCATGAGCAAATAAATATATTAAAGAAGAATTTTGAAAACCAGATCACTTTCAGTTTGTGTAGCCATGTACATTGAAGTATAACCCTGTTACAACCCTCAATGTTTTTCACTGACAAATTATATATATATATATATATATATATATATATATATATATATATATATGGGATCCGTATGGATCACCGTACGGCAACATAACTGAAACAGATTCAACCGGGCATACTTGTGCAAAACTGCTTTTCACCAAAAGGCACTTTCGTGTAAGTATGCCTGTTGTGGAGATCGCCCTTTTCCCCACTGTAGTGCGACCTTGGAGTGAGAATATATAAGTAGGGGGGGTGGGGGTTGCAGGGGGGCTTGCCCCCCTGAAAAAATATAAAAGTAACGTTTTTTTTAACACACTTTAACGGAAGCGCTTTTTTGGTGAAAGCACTTTCGTTAAAATGTGTCAGGTGATTGTGGATTTGGACTATTGAACTTTCATTCAATAGTCCTAGATCCATATATATATATATATATATATATATATATATATATATATATATGTATATATACCAAAAAGAATTAAGAACAAACGTAAAATACATAATTTTCAGTTACTGGTTTTATTCAATGACAAAGATAACAGACACAAGGTACTGTTACATTTTCTGAAAAATAAGAAAACTAGGAATATATTATTATATGCCACTGTATTCACTGACTACGGTCCACATTACCAAGTTATAGACTAGAAATTTTACAAAGGTTAAAGTAGTATTGATAGGCTAATTCAAGGAACAATGAGCAGTACATATCCTGAAAATGCAGAAGCCAAGTAAATAATGATTCAGAGTTAATGTGTTTTGGTCACATTTGATGATAAAGGCAAAGCAACAGCAGATGAAACAAAATAATCTTTCTTCACATGCATGTTGTCTTATTCTAAAAAAGCATTGTTTCTGGTGACAATGCACTCACAGTCATACAACTAAGGTTTGAACTTACCATTCTAGAAAAAGCTTTCTCTACAACAGGTTCTGCTACATGGAACTAACTGCCCAATGAAAAATCTGTAAAACTTTGAAAACATTCAAAAGCAATATTAGGCAACATCAAGAGAAGGAATCTAAATACACCGGCTTTCTAGATACTGGCCAATGACCACTAAGTCATAGGCTCCACAGTTCACACTGTGCTTACATATTCAACCTCCCTCCTAAATACACATACTGTAAATATTATGCATAGTTAGCATTGTTTGTTATAATAGGCACCACTTGATTATTGTTTTCCTATTTACACTGACAATTGCTGTTGCACTATTCTAAACTTCCTGTTGTATGTACTACTATACGTTACCTAGCCTGTGACTGAAAAAAGGCATTAAATCAACCCTCTTACCTAGATATGACATTGTAAAAAAAATAAAAAATAAATAAATAAATTGTGTAGTTTAGATGTTTACAAATCTCATAGATATTTATTTATTTTTAGTGTTGAGGATGCTGCTGCTTTTTCAAACCATTAGCTACAAAATCTTATTAGGTTAATCAGTCATGACATGAGGGTTCACTATTCAAACAAGCAAAAAAAAAGGAAAGACTAAGAGTGAGAAGGAAAGAAAAAAAAGATGAATAATAGGCAAAAGTAATTGATAAATGCGGTTTGAAACTTTATACGTCAACATCTTTGTATGACATCACTGAAAAAATATGATGTAACCCTGTAAGCAATATGACATAACACAACAAGCCAGTGAATGTAATTTAATATCTTGCATTTAGTGCTGCACTTTATGCAGAGCTCAGTATATATAAATATATATGTCCATGTATCTATATAGATACATAGATATATATAAAACACAAGTGTAAGTCAGGAAATACATGTTCATACTTCTATTTTTACAAGAGAACTTATATGACAATGGAATAAAGCTGTTTGATTTAATAAATACTCAACATTAAAAACAAAAAAGAAAAGAAAAAAAAGAAAGAAAAACTAAAAAAAAAATCTGCTTCATTCACTCACTGTTTACAGATTTTTTTCAAAGTAATAGTGTATTGTGTATCATACAGTGCCTACAGACTTTATTTGTACATGGTTTCCTTTGTCTGAGCATAGCTTTTCACAAAAGCTTACATTAAATCATTTGTTTTCTCAGTATCCTATGTGCCAGGGAAAATAAACTGTTACAGATTTATAAGATACAGCCTTACTTACCAAACAGGAATCTGATGGAATATTTCATTCCTTATAGTTGTTTCATACAAACCAAGAGGTTTGCCATAGTTTTCCATCAAAACTATATTAAATTGCATTTCTTGTTACTTCTCTGCTATATCATTCATGTTTTCCATGCATCAGTGTAGTTATTCCACAAATGAAAGGAGGTTAATTTGTAATAGGTTACAGAAGACATATCAGTCTTAGCTTTCTTGGATAGGTAGTCATGGATTGTAGTAGTTACTGTGCAGAAAAGTGGCATCATAAGAGTATGGGATTAGAACAATAATAGTGGATATTGACATAGACAAAGCTTTCAGTAAAAGCTGGAATAAAGGCACAGCCAGGCTAGAGCCTTCCTACAGTAATACCGTAAACCTCCTGCGGTGGAGCCTTATGAAATATATGTAAATGGACTCTTAAGGATATACTAGTGTTCAACTATATGGTTTCTGAATGCCTTTGCCTTTTTTCTTTTTAACTTTTTAAGTCTTTATGGGCATATTCAGGCCAGTAAAGCCAAAACCCACAAGCTACAGACATGCCAAATTTTTGCCATTTTTGAAAATGTCAGTAGAACATAATTGGATTGTTTGACTGTACTTTAAAAACACTGAGCTTAAAACGGAGTTTAATACCCATACAAATTAGGGTGCTTAGTTTTAAGTTCTGAATGGTTTGTTTCTGTAACCATTTTATCCTTTGGTTTTGATGTCATTTGGGTTATTTTGCATGCATTACATTGCTTTATTGGCCTGAATGTACAGTAAAGATTTAAAAAGTAAAAAGAAAAAAAAAATACAAGGCATTTATAAGTCATGCAAGTGAAGCACTGGCATTTACTTAAGGTCGCTTATGCATATCACTACAAAGACTTAAAACTCCACTTCACAGTCCCTAAACCTAACATCTACAATTGGCCCCTAACCTTAAACCTCCATTACTCCTCCCTAATCGTATATGCTCCTCTTGCTGCCTAAACCCAACACCCCCTTCCTGCTCCATTAAACTAACTAAAACTTCCCCATCCCACTCATTAAACCTAAATCTCCCCTCCTAAACTTAACCCTACCCAGATCACTGCCCGAAACCCTAAGCTGCACTGCCATCCTGTCCCACTCCATCTCTACATCTGCCACACTAACCTTGCCCAAACTCAGCCACTGTTTTAAGCAAGGTGTGCAAGATCCACTATTTCCCTGAGGTTACTGCCCTTCCTAATCATGTAGTCAAGTTTGAGTGTGAGCAGACTGCCATGTACAAGACAAGATGCCCAGTTTTCTGGCTTTAAGATAGTGGTATTTGACCACCTGGGACACAGGTGCTTGTAGTAGACCTGGTTGCTAAAATGTATCATTTTCTAGATACCGCTTACATATTTTGTGTTTTGCTTTACTAGAAAAGTAGTTTTTACAATAAATTTTTATTTCTATTTTTATGATGGTCATTCCTGCAGTGACATCCCTGCAAGAAAATATCTGAAACTGAAAAAAAAGAAATCAATAAAATCTTATCAGTTGCATCCAAAAATATGAGCTCATAAAACAGAGCAATATAAGCATATGTTTTACTTTAGTTTTTCTTCAGTTAATTGTCTGTTAGTTTTAGGAGAAAAACTTTTAATGCCTATGCTAAGTATATGGGATCTGTATTCAAGAACATCCCTGCCACATTTCATATGCTTTCTAGTCAGAAAGGTTACACTAAGTGTACATTTAGTCTGCACTTTGTGTTAACCTTTATGCATCCCCCTTGATATTTAGGTTACAAGAAAATCAGTAGGAAAACTAAAATCATGACAAAGAAGGTGTGAGTAAAGCTTGTGTTGTCTGTTCACTCAGAATGGTGTACACTTAGTAGACATTTAGTGTAGGTGTTAATGAATCACAGGGATTGTCTATAATCCTCTTAAACAATTTATGTAGTCACATAGAGCAACTGTCATTTGTTATATTTTTGAAGAGCAACGCATTATGTATGTAAGCTCGAAACATCACTTAAAACAGTTATTATTTAAAGCAAACCTCATTAATATCTGTTTATTTAAATATTCCAAAAGTAGCAAACAGTCTGCCAAGTGTGCATTAAAACTGTGACCAGAATATTGTTTGTAAATATTTGCTGTTAGAGTTTTATGTTGAACAGTATCCCAAATGTGGGAGGCTACATTCCTCACACCCCACTTCAAAATATAATCATATTCAAAATTCCCATAAATTAGTGAAGAAGCAAATTCTTGATTTGTAGAAAATAAAAATTTCCTATTTCCTTTTTTTTTTTTTTTTTATAAATTTGGAAAAAGTATCATTTTTGAAACACAATATTCAAATTTGTCTGATTCGATCACTAATGTATTGGCAAAAGCAATGACGTGCTATTAATTCACATAAATCTAAGTAAGTTTGTTTTACTGCATGACATTGCAATGTGTATTATAGCATGCAGACATTACACATGGTTGGTACTGCCCGGATTTACATAAGCTATTCATCCAAAATCACTGGTACCAGTTACTGCGATATAAAGCTAGAAAGAGAAAACTAAGAATCTTCTCACTCCTCTTTTAGACCTTCCATTTGTAGAGTAATTGAAAAATGCATAACACCTTTAGAATTTCATCCATGCCCCAAACTCTAACAGATGAAGTTATTAAAATTATTGTATATAGAGAGACCTAAGTCAAGCAAAGCAGTAAACCTGTACCCTCTCTGCTACAGTAGTTGCACGCAACTGCTTTCAGATAAGTATTTGGAAAGTATTGTAAGTTTCATTTTCAGTCAGAAACACATGTTCATTGCTGTGATGAGAAGCAAGATCCTAAAAAAACTACATTGATTTTATACCTGTGTGTCGTACTCATAGTCATTATACAGATTTGCAAAGATGATCAGTGCACTTTGCAAAAAAGAGCAACAAAGGTTTAATACAAATAAGCCTTTTATGCCAACACATGAGAGCTGCAAATGACTTATGCAAATACACAAATTATGCAAAACCACAAATGATAATAAGTACATCCCTGCCTGTTTGTAATTTGTAGTCATAAACTGACATATTTCCGTATAACAAGCACATTCTTTATAATAGGAGAGTTCTGTCTTTTCTATGTATTTTGCAATCCATGACAATGCTGTCCTTTGCTATTAGCATGATAATTTCCTGATGTGACGTGCTTATCTTTACTGAGCCAAAACTGTTTACACCCAGTTGTGCACACCGGCCCAAAAGGAGGCGATATAAGCACAGAACTACTTATTATAATTTTGAGAACCAGAAAATCCCTGATAGATTCAGAGTGGATGGGTATATTATAATGCTTTTATTGAGCATGTATGACTCCAAAGGGGTACTGGTGGGATGTGTTGCCTTTCCATCCATGTGGATATTACTTGTCATCAGGACCATTCAGAGACAGACTAGGGGCATGTTGGGTATCTCACAGGCTTCTGCCTCAAGTATACTTCAGCAGTTCCTGGATGTTCTCTTGGAACTTGTGGATCAGTACATCCATTTCCCAGTGTCACCTTAGGACTGAGCCAGAACTATGTGCGCTTTTTATGGGGTGACACATTCCTCTGAGGTACTCAGTAAGATAAGTTGCATGCATGTTGCAATTAGGGACCTCTTGGTCTATGGGTGGAGTGGTACTACAACATTAATGACTACTATTTCATCAATTTTCAGGTGGTGTGTAATATGTGGCGGTGCATCACCAATGTCTCTTGCAGTGCACATGAACCCCATATCTGACACACTAGCTCACTGTACAACCCCATCCTGTATGGTAGGATTCCCAGTTGTCAAATTATTTGGTAAGTGGGGAAAAAAAAAATATATATATATATATATATATATATATATATATATATATATATATGGATCTAGGACTTTTGATCGAAAGCTCAAAAGCCCGGATCCATTACCACTGAACACACTTTAACGAAAGCAATTTCATCGAAAAAGTGCTTTCATTAAAGTATGTTAACAAAAAAAAAACAAGCAAACACAAAATCTACTAGAATGCAAGGGGGCAAGCCCCCCTGCAACCCCACCCCCCCAATTTAATTTTCTCACTCTGAGGTCACACTACAGTGGGGAAAAGGGAATTTTCCCTTACCGCACTGTAGTACGAACGGAACAACAAGCATACTTACACGAAAGTGCTGCTTCGGTGAAAAGTACTTTCGCGCAAGTATGCTCACCAAATTGGGATTCGGTGAAATAAGCAGTCGAGCATCTGTATGGATCCTACATATATATATATATATATATATATATATATATATATATATATATATATACACACACACATATTTTTTTTAATTTAAGTACTTATTCATGGTAAAATATATTGCTAATACTAAACCACATTTTTCTTTGTTTTGTCTCCCCGTTCTCTCTCTCACTCTTTTTGTTTTTTTTTTGGTTTATCAGCTAATGCTGGATATCCATTGGAGCCATGGTTCATGACACCAGTGAGAACTCCAAGTGTAGCTGCAGACGACAATTTAAATATAGTACAGTCTCAGACATCTGTTGCAACTGATCTTATATTTAGAATGCTAAAGGGTTGATTTAGATGCCCCTCATTATGACCCAGCTATTGCATGCAAAATCTTTACTGCATGTTACATTCTGCATGACATGATCATGTGGCAGACTTTTGGTGAACTAACCCATGCTGCACTGCAGCTCCCAGTTCCAGATGTGCTATGACTAATGATTACCAGCTGGCAGCAGTAGTAATGGACCCCCATGTGGCAGGCTCGTGCACAGCATATGGTTACTGAGCTAAAGAAGCAACATCTAGTCCAGAAGTATGGACCATGCAATTCAGCTTAGTGTTTCCTTTCTTGTAAAAAACACATAAAGTATAATTGATACACGCTATGCATGGAATATATCATGTGGTACATGGTCTACACTCACTGTTTTTCAGACATTTCCTCTCATCTTTAATTAATCTTTTTTGAACAGTTATTTGTATTATTTTTGGTAAAAGTCATGCCTGAGTGCTCATTGACACCTCTTCAGTGATGTCATGAGGTATGATGTTAGGAATAATTACATTTCTAATTTTCAATGGACTTTCTGCTTAGGTACTTCAGGACACATGCACTGATTCTCGTGACATTGTAACATGAGTTCATGTTTTACACTTTGTGAAAATATTTTACAGGCTTTTTTAATATTGTATAATAGTTCCTCAGTTTTACTGTCACATATTCAATATGCCTGATAGTTCTTTCTTACCATTGTGCACATCAGATTATTTGATTTTCTCAAACACAAGTTTTTTTTTTCAAAAAATTCATCATTTGTGCAGTGCGGGGTGTGAAGTAGTTTGCATGTTATGGATATCTGTCAGTGGCAACTCTGCTGAATTGAAAGTTGTGATAATGGTGGTCCCATAATGATATAAATCAGTGAAAGTGCACAGCAGGGAGTGTTCTTTCCAGATATGTTCTTTACCAGTAAGCAATATCATCAGTCTACATTTTTTTACATTTTTTTTATTAATAACTCATTACCTTTACAGCTGAACATTGACATCTCTGTGTAGAAGTCAATTGCATTAATTCAATAGCTTGAATTACTGCAGATTAAGTTCAAATGTGTCTTACACAGCATCTTCTAAAGGTAGTATAGGTGAAGCTGCATGAGATTTTGAGGAGAAGCTGTCATGAGAGCTGTATGGTGACTTGCTGTGATGTCATTACTGCTTCATGCAGGTGATCTCACAGACGCTGATCTTACAGTGCTGTGGGACTGGGACCTCAAATGAGAGGTTTTCTTACATGTTGATGAATGCTGACTTGTCCTGCATGAATTATGTAGTGTTTGTTCCATCTTAGTATTACCAATAAATTTGTGTGAAGCACTTGCAATGTGAAGTCACATACCCCATATGTACATACAGTGTTCCATTCTGTTCTCCATTCATAACTGATGGAGGCACCCATGGATGCTTGGTGTTTAACCATAGTGCAGATCAATGTGAACATGGTATTATCCATAGACTCTGCCAATTCCATGTAGTGCTAGAAATCCTCTTGTACATCTTGAATACTCTGTCTATTTGTAGTTGACTCTCTGTGACAGTGTAATGAGTATTAACTTTGTCATGGCACATTTGCTGCTGGACAACAAATGATTTGTGTGTTTCTTGGGGAAGTTGTGACCAAAGTCTGCACCTGGCATTCCTTTGTAAAGGTGCCATTTTGGTCACTGCTGCATCTGAATTTCTCCTATCATCCATAATATGTTCCTATGCATTTGGAGACAGTGGTATAGAGGTGCATGGGTTTTCCACCTCAACAGCTTGCAGTGTAATGTCACCATGTTCTTGACTTTGTGATCCAGTGTCACCTCTTTCCAAGTTGCTAACATGTTGTGAGGTGTCAGATCCTGTCATTAAACATGGCAACTGTATGCCACTTTCCTAAGCCTGTCTCATAAACATAATTATATCATAATCATCATTAACTTCAGCATCAGGCATTCCGCTGCTGACATCCTCTAAATTTCTTGGTACAGTGCAATTGTTTTTTTTTTTTTCCTATACTGACCCTGTGAAGAATTGATTGAATACATCACTACTCAGATGGTGGGGACAGCACTGTATGCTGTGTAATGTATTATGGAAGACATCTACCAAGCACACTGCCAGTATGTGCTGAAGTGGACAAATCACCTGTTAATATAATAGCAATGTGTTGCATTTAATGATTGCATCCCATCCTTCTATTGCCCAGATAGATAGATATCGATAGATAGATAGATAGATAGATAGATAGATAGATAGATAGATTGATTGATTGATAGATAGATCTCTGTTGGTACTGCAGTTGTAAGTAATAGCCATTGACCACTCCACTTCTGATTATTCCTGTGCCATTGTTGTCTGTTTCATACTCATCCCCATGACTGGAGATGAGGCACTTCCTATCAGGCGTTAAAAGAATAATTGTCGGTAGGCCCCCTAATACAGAGTCAGACAATTGCATTCTGCCTTGGAATTTTTTGTCATACTTATGAATGCTCTCAGTCAGCCTCACTGGTCTCCTTATCTGGTGGGCTGAATTATATTCAGTTTCCTCATCAGCAACATAGAAGATGTCTGTTCCTTAATATTTCTGACATGATTAATCATAAAATCCAGCAAGGCATTAAAGTTATTCTTGCACCTGCTTGGTATGCATGCTTATTTGATTAAACATTTATTTTCAGTTTTTAAAATGTAGTTTCATTTATTAAGCAATGGAAACAGTAAAGCACAGACTGTCATACAGTCATTATACATAATCCATCGGTGCTAATATTTCTTCTTTAATGCAAGTTGAAATAGTGGGAGTGCATTTGCCTTCAAATTCCTACACTTTTATATCTATGCACAGTTTATCTGTTTGGCAGATGTGTATTTTTTGCAATGTTTGCACACACTTCCAGTGTAGGTTCTGCTTTTTACTATGCTTTGCATATTTAAGTATCATCAAAAAACTTCTTTTTAAGGAAACAGGTTTACCTTCCCCTAAAAGGCTGAGGTTGTACTCACATAAAAAATGTAACAATAAAAAAGATTTTTTTAACATCCTTTCAGATCAGCTTTCATTAAAGAAGCTTACCGTTATAGATAGATGCAGTACATATAGTTATGGCAATGTGTGCTTTGATAATTTGATGCTTAGTAAGTGTAACCATATATGGCAATTATGTAGAAATGCATACAGAAGTAATAAAACCGGTAATTTTTCATTAAACTATGTGCTGGTCATTCACGTGCTACTTTAAACCCAGCCCTCCCCCAAAGCCTACAATGACAAGGTTGTGATGGCTGACTTGAGTTCAGCCATCTTGTACATGCGGTTAATATTGTGGAAGAAATGCCTTTCTTATAGAATGATCATAGTAACAAATATTTTCTGGCCAATACAAACAAAATCTTTTCTTTACAAAAATTGTATGCATATGATACTAATAATAAATATAAGTTTATACATATTATACATGAAATCATGTGGCAATGCCAATACTTTTTGTGCATAAATACATACATTGATATACATGAAAAAAACATTTAAGTATATTCATGCAGATGGATATCTGTATTTTATAGAGATATACATGCCTACTTACATATATTTCTTTACTCATGCATATGCATTTGTATTTATACACAAAAGCAGGCCATTACACATTCCATATTTGTGTACAGATGCATTTCTGTATATAGATATGATCATATCTACTCATACATTGCAATTAAATATAGATACATATTTGCAGTTATACATACATTTCTTCTACCTGCGGTGGTGGTGCTGCAGTAGCGTTGTCGCTTCACTGTATGATGTTGTCCTGTCCGATTCTCAGCTAGAGCGTCTTCTGTGTGGAGACATGTGTGAATGGGCGTACCTTCGTTGAAGGTTGGGCGTCAGAGTTGGCAACTCGGCACATAAAAATCTACTGCCAATCATTAGCAGACCGGAGTTCTGCTGTGGCGACCCCTAACCGGGAAAAGCTGAAAGATCCAAACAAACATACATTTCTTCTACCATATACCTTTAGTTATGTAATATTTATTTAGTATTTTTATTCCCATGTCTGCAATGATTTAAGAAAAACTTGAAATGCTTAGTACAGAACTGTGGCCTTCTCACTGTCACCTGATCTACTCACTCAGCCAGCTGGTCAAGCCTATACTTCTGAAGGTTATTGTACCTGTGTTGAAACTAGGGACCAGAATAGGTGATCCCCATCAGTGAAGACATGTGCTCACACAAATCTTGTCAGATGTCACTTTTTTTCCAGTCTGACCCATGGACACAGGACTAGATTTTATCCAGGTATGAATTGCTAAGAAGGTATATCATAATTTTGGAATCTTTGTCAGACCAGATCAGAGCTCAACCTCATGCCTTCACAGGTGCTGCCATTCTTCAAAGTGTCGGTACAATTGCAGGGCTGTGGTGAACATGTTTTGAACTATACCCTCTGGGTTGTGACATTGACATAAAAAATAATCTGTAGGGACTTTACTAATGGAACTGCTATTACTGGCACATTTGGTTTAATCGCATTGCTTTGTCACATACATAATTTTTAAGCAATACCTTCACATTTCGTTTTCATGGTGAATAAAATTCAGTTATGAAATCCTTACTTTTTTAAGTGGTTCAGATTGATTTTAGATAGCAGAGTTATAAAAATAATTTATGATAACAGCAGTGAAATATTGTGTGGAATATTGTGGAATAATTGCAAAGTAAAAGGTATATTGGAAATTATTTTTAAAGGCATTTACTGATTATGTTACACATGATATAAGGACATACTTTGAACTGAGTGAAGTCTCATATACTGCATTTCCCCCAGTTCAGTGTTTTGTCAGGATATACACTGGGTTATTGGGGATTTCTGACTGTCACTCATGAATGAAAAATGGCAGTATAATTACAGAAAAATGCAAGAGAAGCATAAAAAGCTGTTGGCAATTGCGTAAGATGACAGTGAATGTTAAGTGTTTGCAATGCTATGAATTTGTTGATGATGCCGTACAGGTTTTTACAACATAACTTTAACTGGCTGAATTTGGACTCGAAGTATATTTATATCAATAACACACATAAAGTCACAGCTTTTTTACCTACATTTGCATTATGAGTTTTCAATCCCACTAGTACTTCATCTGAAAAAAACAATAAGGAAATATAATGCAAATTTGCAAGTAAACATCTTCGGTTATAGAAACAAGAAAAACATTGGATAATTAAAAAATCTAACTGCAAAAAGAATGCCATTATCATAGTTCCATGTAATTTAATTTATAAAAAAAGGTAATGACAGTCTCAGTGCTATGATAATAGAAAAAACATGGAACTACTAACCTTTCAAAGATACTGGAGAAGTGTGACAAAAGAGCAATACTCTGATAATTGCTGAACACCAGAAGGAACTTTTTCTAGTGTCCTTATCTTTTTTTATCTTATCTGGAATTGTTACTTGCTCTGCAGTATAGTGCCTTTGGTCTCTGATTGGTCCAAGATAAATGACTGGCTTACATAATTTAGGTTTGGCTAATCCCTGCAGCAACTACCCTAGTTGCCATAGGGAAACCCCTGCCTTTCTAGATGCCTGTATTAAAGTAGCCAGTTGTGCCTCTGATAACAAATATGAGAGGCACCACGGGTATGGGAGTAAATGTATGTTGCATGAATAATACAGTTTTGGTGGCATTGTCTCTTTTTTATTGCTTGACAATTGTGTAGCATCAGCTGCGGACCATGTTTTTTGTTAGAAAGAGTAGGAGCTATATCATAGTATGTTTAAATATATATATATATATATATATATATATATATATATATATATATATATATATATATACACACACACACACACACACACACACACACACAGCTGTAGACAGTTGAGAAGAGGAACACCAATTCCCCCCACTTGAAACCTACATTTTTATCTGTATACATTGCAGCTTATATTGCTTGATTTAACTGTTCTATTTGTCACAAACCCATAATTAGTGTCACTGTTTTTTCCCATAATTTCAATAAATGCATGCTAAGTAACTTGTTAAATGCTGAAGATTTTTATCCAGACTGTACACAGAATAGTTTTTCCCTATTTTTGTTCTTTGGAGTTTAAAGTCTATACTTCCAAAAAAGTTCAACACATTTTCATGAAATTTTCAGAGAATGCCATTTACAGACTATACAACTTCACTGGGCTGGGCTCTTAGTCTTGAAAACAAAGTAACAGCTGTATTTTGATTTAATGAAAAAAAATGTTTTTAAATGTCATGTTTTATGCATCATCTTAAGCAGAAAATGAGTACTTAACTTTTATACAGAAGCACAAGCTCCTTGAATGTCTAAAATCATGCTGTTATTATATATTTGCCTTGGTAGCTTTTTTATTTGTTTGACTCTGAAGCGAAACGACAAGTTACACATTTCTTTTCAATCAACGGTTTTCTAAAATTTGCACTTTGTCAATTTACAAAAGGCATTCTGGCCTGAGTTGCACCCTAACTTTAAATTACAATATCTCCCTCCTGTGTCAAGATATTATGAACCTTTTTGGGCATGACTACTTGACAAATCCACTTTCATTATAATTTGTGTATTATAACATCTTTTAGAGAAAATGATAGTACTGTCTAAAATAAGGGCATACATACCTCTCAGAGAAAGTAAAATGTGTGTGTTTTGCTATAACATAAACATGACAGAAAATATTACTTTTTCCTATAAAAGAGTATTATTTTTGTTTTTTTATTTCATAAGAACACATTGATATGATTCAGCTTTAGCCAACTGAAAGAGAGGCATTGTTGCCATGGTATGTTACAACTGTAAAACATATGTTTGTCTGGAGGCCTTATTATGTCTATGCAATTCAGATCCGGTATCACAACTCAAAATAATCATTTCCTTTGTTACAACCATCCAAGGCCAGTAATTCTTAATAGATTATGAAAGGAAAGCTGTAAAAAACTTCAGTGAAAGTCATCAATAATGATTTATATTTTGCCAGTCCTGTGGGACAGAGGGATAAAGCCCCAACTACAGCACAGGTCACCTTGGTTCAGTAAGTGGCTCGGGTGTTGTTGACAGGGAGGGACAGCAGTACCCATTCCAAGAGGAGGGTGCTCAGCTAGGTGCTCCCAGAAGGGAGTTATGGTCTATTAGATGGGTGTAGCCCTCTGAAAGAATATACAAATGCAAGGCAGAAGGAGGGGGATAAAATAAGGGTACGCCATTAAATAAAAATATCCCACCCTCACTCTGGCAGAAGTATACACCTGCATGACCCCCCCCCCCCAAGGATGCTCTTAATATCCATGCTTGCCCTAGCCATGAGTTGGAAAAAGTCTGGGGGATGGATGGATGGAGGTGCTGGTAGATATGGCAGTGGAGGGGAGCATTAGGACAGCTGGCAAGTTGTTGTTGTTTGTCTTTCGGCTTTTTACCGGTAAGGGGTCGCCACAGTGGAACTCCGGTCCACTAATGATTGGCAGTAGATTTTTACGAAACGCCGAGGTGCTAGCTGGATGCCCAACCTTCAACAAAGGCACGCCCATTTACGCACGCATGTCTTTCAAATGCTACCCAACCGCGGGGAGAACATGCAGACTCCACACATGTTTGCCTGAAGCAAAAATGGGAGAAAAAACAATTTATATTTGAACAAGGCGGTAACACGGTATAGAAAGATAAAAACGTTTATTTAGTACCACAGTGTGGATATTTTTGAAAACATATACATGTCCTTTCCTTTTTTATGGCATATTTAACTTCCTGCTGTTTCAGAGAATACATTATTTGGGGAACAAAGTATGAAAAAAAAAATAACTATTAAAATCACAGATATCAAACTGTAATTACAGATAAATATTAATCCAGTCAGTAATCAAGATAACATTTCAGTACATTTCAATACTTCATAACATATCTCATGGCTAGAAGAAAAGCTCACCAACTATCTCATCATGGAAAAAAAATCTTTCCAGTCAAAGGAAGTATACCTCAAACTCAATGTTAAGTTCATTACTGTTTAAAATAACAGGATGTACAAAACCACACCAATTTCCATCATAATACAATACACAGATGAGTCTGCCTTAATCTCTAATGATAACTCCATTCAAGAGTTTCTCACAAATATACAGCAAGTGTTCACAGCATTAGAACAGTTGCTAGTACATTTGTATCCACTATTAAATGTCAGCAAAACCAAATCATTTCACTCACTAATGTGTTTTTCAAAAATCCATAAGCTAAACATCTCCATTAACTCACCCAGCAATAAAATAACAGAAACAGTACACCATACCATACTACTAAGTGTAAGCATTGACAGAAACTTAAGTTTGACAAATGTGGTCTATGCCATCCACAAATCTCATCAGAGACTAGGTATGTTATATAGATCAAAACTATTTCCTCCCCAACATACATGGCCTATTCTTGTGCACATGTTTTTACTTCCATCTCTACTATATGCCTCCCCCATCTTTACAAGTCTTCAAATATCTTATCTAAGCAAGTTGGAATGCAGCTACGACATTGCGAGATGTGCTGCAAATACTTCTGAGAGGATCCATCTCTGCCAGGTATAAAATTCACTAGCTGGATTTAAAAAAAGCACAATACTCCTAACCCAGTTAAAATTCATGCATATCATAGTCTGCAGACCAAAAAAAAAAAAGTCACCAGTCCTAACAATTCTTGGAACTGGATATAACTTGCCTAGCTCCATTACACTGCTTAAAAATAATCAAGCCATCACCAACAAACATGGGACTCACTTTACTCCACCAGATACCAAATGGAATACTATCCCACCTAAGATCTGGGCAGAAATGACTGCAATATTTACAACCCATTTTAAGTAAGATTCAGAAAATCACAACACATTCCGAGCTTAACCTGAAGCTCACTATTGTCTGGACACATTCAGACACTCTTTCTAGCTTCACTCCTACTTAGTCTTTGTCTCTTGTTTCTTTCTTGACAAATATCTTAAACTCACTCACCTCACATCTCATTCTCTGCTAGTATTTCTAGTGTCTACTTTATTTGGTTGGTCATTGCATTATCTTCAACTCTTTCTCTATGTCCATTTGGGTGCTTAGTCCCAAGGAAAGAATTTGCTTATATGGCCGTTCGCAATTTTGAAACTGTGAAGCTTAGGTGTCGATCACTGAGCATTCGACAACCTAAGATGTCGAAAAAATAATATAGACATGTCCATTTGATAAATATATATATTAATCATTGTAATTCTGGACTGTTTTATTTCTATTTCTGTATTTTTTAATATATTCTTAAACCATTGTCTTAAGATATTCATATACAGTCTTTTATTTAGTTACCTGGGTAATATACACAGTTACAGAGATATCGTCCGTGGGACTCAACTGTAAAGGGATAATGTTTCTTGGACTGTCCCAGTCAACAAATGGAAATGGAAACATAAATAGCTAAATATTAAATAAAACTCACTAAGCACCTACTGGCAATGCATTTCTCCTGGATACAAATC
>NC_056727.1:417498434-417550934 GCF_019279795.1 Protopterus annectens | reverse complement strand
AAGGCAGAAGTTTGGAATAGGGCAAAAGTTTAGAAGGTTTGTCAGAAGGGACTGACACCACAGCAGGATCAGCAGTAAGACATTTACATAAAAATAGACAATCCTCAGGAACCTTTTTAATCCAGTCTAAAGCAAAGGCATAATACTTCATTGGCATTTATGTTATAACCCATGACTAAGTGTGAGTATCAAAGGATTTACTCACAGATAGAGTTGATTGATGACACGGGGTGTATTTTTAATGAATCAGGAGGAGTTCCCACTGGTTTTAGAGTATCTATATTTGTACAACAGACTATAGTTATAAAAAGTCTTGCTAAAGGTAGGCTGACTTACATTTTTACCTATAAGAATGTTGCATTTTAAAATATAACACTAGACTATAATTAAACTTAATGGTGTTTCAGGTGTTTAGGTAAAGTTAGATATGCCGTGATTCATAATGTTCAAACCCAGTTAATAAATTTCAAGACGTGAGTTTAGGTTGTGCCCAGTTATACAACAGTGAATTTGCAGGTTGGACCAAGGCCATCTGTAACATTTTCCCATTATACTTTGTTGTCATTTTGAAAGACTTGATGGCAGTGATGTATCCAAGAGTAGGTCACCAATGAAAACTACTTTGTTAATTAATAATGCTTTATAATATTTTTGGAGTGTGTACTCCTCAAGCTGAACCTGAAACAAATCCTGTTGGATCAGTGTTTTGCACTGGTATGTATGCATGCATGTATACATAAATAAATACATGATGCCATAATTAAAGTTATTCTGGATAGTAGTTATTCCAGTAATTTCTGTCTATGTTATATTTGTTTGTCTACACTGACATTACAAAGTTCTATTCTATTTAAAGCCATTGTTCCTTGCGATTTCTTTTCATTCATTCTCTTACCATTAGGAAAATATGCTCCTCCTTCCTCCAAAACTCTTTTCCTTATTGATCAACATTGTTCTCTTTCGCTGCTTGCTGTATTGCTCTTTCCTACTTTCTCAACTAATTCTTTCCTCTACATTTATATAATGAGCACCTTTGGGATCTGGGTATGCATAACAACAATGCTCTTCTTGTACAGTGTTCTGCTGTGTTTGCTGACATACCTGTTTCTATAATGCATGGTCTGCTGCAGGTAGCCACTGCATTATGTGGGGCTGTGTACACTACATCAGTTGCAGTTTATTTATGATGTCATACACATTACCCTTATGAGCTATGGGTAGCACTCCTCCTCTGACTCCTCTGGCTTCTTGTTAAAATGCTGTTCTACCTGTTATGGCTGCCTATCTGCTTTATCACATAGCTTTAAGCTTTATATGCTACTACTGCAATCTCTTGTCTGTTACATCTATAATTATCTTATGGCTATGCCTCACTGTGAGCTTCCTTGTTTTAGCTCTGTAGAGGTACACAATGCACCTCTATAACTCCTGGCAACAGCCTTCTCAGAATGATGGGAGCTGCAGTCTAATTCTAGAATCATAACTTATTTGTTAGAGGTGGTACAGGGTAAAACCTCTAATGAAAAGGACATTTATGATTTGCTGAATGCTTCTTATGACATCTTCTACGTTAAATGGGACTGGTTTTTCAAAGTAGTGGGTGAGAAATTTGAATATGATGTCTATAAATGTAGAAGATCTGCAAGTTAATATTTATGTTTTGTAATGGCAAATCTTTAAACAGAAGATTATTTATAGTTTTATATTTCTGATGTGCCACCTTGTTGCTTATACTTAACCAGGTACACCATATGGTACTAGAAGTGTGAGGATGAAACACTGTGATCCTGATGATATTTTTAGGTATGGCTGAATACTGAGGATATGTGTTCAGATAGACTGGATAATATGTCTCCTCTTGGGGGGGGGGGGGGGGGCTCCATACTTTAGTTTTTGCAGGATTTTGTGTTATATGAAATCCATGTTCCATTGTCATCCCTAAGAAGGAAAGACTGATGTTATAGCTCAGAGTATGTGTCTCGCTTATTTAGAAAACAAGTTTTTCACACTTGGAGATGCTGGATAACAAGGTTTAAAAAGTAAATGACTGAACCGGTAAAAAAAATAATTTCTTTTTACTGTTTATTTATGTCCTGAAATGTTTTTCTTTATTTTATATACAGGATAATAACTATTTTTATTAGAGAGAAAGTGATTAATTTAATGTCACCTAAATATATATTGTATGCAGAAACTAAATATATACGTTTTTGACCACCCCTCCCTGAACTTACTCTGTCAGTTTACCCTAGCAGATAACTTAGACTGGAATACTGTATTTGACCTTTATTGTTTTCAGCAAATAATTTTCAGATTAAAAGTTATATTATGCTTATGTTGCATTTTATTTTTTTATTGAAATATTTAGTACATTTGCATTAGGCAGGAACCAGACAGACAATAAATTTAAGTGGTTATTCCTTTGTTATGATATTCATGACCACTGGTCAGAAATTAAGCAATAACCATCATCCTTTGTTCACTTTA
Organism: Protopterus annectens; assembly: GCF_019279795.1. Classification (NCBI taxonomy): domain Eukaryota; kingdom Metazoa; phylum Chordata; order Ceratodontiformes; family Protopteridae; genus Protopterus; species Protopterus annectens. The sequence goes on along the minus strand of NC_056727.1, from coordinate 417,548,447 downwards.
CATGAGCAGTCTCAACCTAACTGATTTTACAGAGTGGCTAAAAACATATACTGAAAGGTATATGGTAAAGTTGCTTACTGAGATGTCCAAACATGAAAATTTAGGTTCTGTTGCTCAGCTGACATTCTTGGGGTATTCCATTAGAAAAAGATGTATAATACAGTATCAGTATCCTCTTATACTCCAAAAGATATATTCGACAAATTGCATGTTAGTAACAGTCATCAAGCACTGTATGGCCTTTAGCTTTGAGGAACATCTAGCATGTCCTGAACAATGGACTTCAATTAACCAAGTTTCTTATTCCCTGTCAGACCTGGCTAGGCTGAGTGGTCTGACAATGCCATTGTCCCATAAATATCTGCATCATACCAGTACATATTGATAGTAGAAGGACTGAAGTTGTGATATTTGGAATATCAAGAATAAAATTATAAGACCAACTGAAATATGTACTAAGTATGACATTGCTGTATCCTTGGGTTTTCTATGTCATCTGAGCACAGTGATATCAGAGTTAGTCTATAGAGATAACATGGGTATGAGCAAGTTGTCCTGAAGTTAGGGACACAGGGGGAAAGACACTATTTTTAAATGTGTTATGGATGCCAAAGTCCTATTTTACAGTTTTGCAATTTCTCCACTTATTGTTAGGCAATCTGCATTTATGACATACACCTACTTTGCATGCCTACCGTAGAGTCAAAGTACTGTGCCACCTCATTCCAGGAAGGAGAACAAATAGCTAACAAATTTGGTAGGTGCACCTTTAAGGTTAAACTGTATCAAGTAAAAGAAACAAGGATCACAATATTTATTTATTTTTATTTATTTTTTTTTTTTATTTACGCTTTGTTAACTTGGTCAGTTCAACTAGGCCAGTATCCTCTATTCAGGGGAGGTCTGACATAGTCTTCATACTGACTAGAGGAAACTGGATCAGAATACCACGAAAGAACTTCCTGTACTCATTTATAGATAAGTGCCATGTGATCTTTTACATTCAACTGAGCTATCACCAACTCAGGTAGATGGGATGACAGTTTAATGTCTCATCTGAATGACAGCACACTCAGGAGTGCAGCACCCCTGTTATGCTCCACTGCAATATCAGAATTAAAAAATGATTGCAAGTACCTGGTCTAAGAATAGAACTTATAACCTTTTGATCTTTCAGCATCAAAGGAGTATGCTACATATTGAGCCACTGACAGTATTATCATTACTACCTATTCCAGCTTGCTCGCAGACCCATATATTGTTGTCTGACAATCCATATCAGTGATCATTTTAAGTGCAAATTTCATTTGCTTTCAATCACAAGGTCTGTCGACCCTGCAAACCCATACATTATATATTTACCTTGGATTTTTGTGACATGTACAAACACATTTCAGACATAGTAATGTATTTCAACTTGCTGCCTTCAGACTCATGCATTATATTCCACTAAGAAGTCATATCAATGATGGTTTCAACCTCATCACTCCTCCAAAAATAACCATATTTTGAATATACCTCTAAAGTCTGCTTGTGATGCACATGTAAGAAATTACAACCACACTAATGCTTTCAGCTTGCTGAGATGCATACACTGCAGCCCTATTGACAAGCCATAACTTTGGTTATTTTAATAGGGGTTATGCACAGTCTTCATACCTATCATCCCCCAAAATAGCCACACTTTGTGTGTCCTTTAATGTTTGATTATATTAAGTATTTATAATGTTTGATTATATTAACTGTTAAAGAAATCACAACCAGAGTACTTTAGGTCAGTTTCCTGTTTCCAGACATGTAAACTGCAGTCTCAGACTAAGCCAATCAGGTGATAAATAATAACTAATTTTCCTTTGACACACACATAGTCTACCTAACCCAACTCCCTCCACCAAAAAAAAAAAAAAATTCCCTCCACCTAAAAAAAAAAAAACAAAAAAAAAAAACACACTTTGTGTGTATAATTTCCTTGGTTGACTGTGATTAACACAAAAAAATGTGGCCAAAGTAATATATTTATCCTGTTTCTGTCAAAAAATATGCTGCAGACACAGCACTTTTAGATAAATATCATAACCAGCAAGTTTGGAGACAATATATATATATATATATATATATATATATATATATATATATATGTATATATATATATATATATATATATATATATATATATATATATATATATATATATATATATATATATATATATATATATATATATATATATATTTATATATATATATATATATATATGTGTGTGTGTGTGTGTGTGTGTGTGCAAGCATATATAGGTCTACCTCAAAAGAATGAAAACCCACATTACAGAAGAAGATATCGCAGAGATGCCATCGCCAAAACCTGACTTTAATAAACAATCACAATGCTGAAGGATTTCACAGGATAAGTATCCAGTTCAAAATATATATAAAATTTATTTTTTTTTATGCCAGCATGGTTGAATATGTTTCAATCTTATTTGCATTTCATGTGTACCTTCTGTGAGGATACTACATATTGTTCTCTGTGCTATCATGTCTGGCTGAAGTTTTGTAAATACCTGTAAATAATTGTAAATTACTTTGTGTTATATATGCCAGCATGACTAGCTATAATTTTGTAGATAAATGTATGTTTTTTTTATTGTTGCTTTGGTTTATGCAAGATATTTGAATCAAACACTGATTTTCTGGCTGACCAAATGAACATGCTTTTTAAAAAGAATTCTAAATGTAGGTTAAGCTGATCTAGATGTGATGTCTTCGTGTGCCAGAGCCAAAATGAATAGAATGTCCACAACAGCTGTTTTGTTTACTTTTTAAAGTCTGATATAAGAGACTAGAATTCTCATAACAGCGTGTTGTGACTTAAAAAAATGCTACAAAAGCAGGTTCTGAGTCAAAGTAGTAGCTCAGCAGTAGTTGTAGCAGTTGTTCAGTTATTGTTCAGTAGTCAGTTGGTCTTGTCCAGATCAGTAGTTACCACTCAGAAAATTCCAGACCTGTTCAGCAATAATGGTAGGATTTGCTATTCCCGTCGCTGAGGACCAGACAACAGCCTGAAGAGTGGACATATATTCTTATTTTGCCTTGCAGAAGCAAGCATATCATCTTGTCTTGCAGGGACGGTTAATCATTAGACAGTTAAGGAACTAGAGTTAGATAGTTAAGAGTTTTTCTACAATCGTGAAATCTATCCTTCAGTGTTATTTTCATAATTATTGTGACTGAAACTCTGTGTTTTATTGGAATCGGTTATTCAGTGAATGCATGTTTTAAATCATTTTATTTATTGTTAAATATTTTACTACATTTTATTGTGACTGGTTATTTAGAAAGTATTTTTATTAACCCAAGAGTGTCTATGCTTACTGTGATAACACCAGTGTGACTCCAAAAAGCCTTACTGTTGGACTACAGGCTACAATTTATGTTAATATTTATTTTACCCAATATAATTGAACACCCCTTTTCAAGTGTATTGTGGTATTTGACTGGTGGTAACCATTATCTTGTAATTTGGGAAAGGGGACATAGCAGGTAAATCTGTGCCAGTCTTTCCCAAGAGTGTTTGTATATGTGAATATCAAATATTTAAGAGTGAGTATTAAATACCTAGAATGGGACACAGTGCTTTGCAGTGGTTAGTTTGAATACTTATTTGGGGATCTGGAGTGAAGCATATAGTCCATTCTCAAGTTTGCAACATGCTCCCAGTGTACTCTAAGGGGAAATTATGTGCTCTGTCCTTGTATTCAGTGACACTGCCATACCTGAGAGAGTGGTAAGGAATGGCTCCTTAGTTCCTGCCCAGGTTAAATTGGGGTCATCATGCCTTCATTGTGTTTTATGACTGTAATGATTATAGCTGATGATTACAGGTTCCTTATGAGAATTAATTGCTCAGCAGGTATCAGTGATTAGTGAAGTCTGTGATCACCTAGCTTTCTTATTTTATGAAACATTTAGGTTTTCCACTATAGAAGGAGGCCAGCCAATCTGAAATGACATTTTCAGGGGTTGCATGGTATTTTGACTAGTTTTCATGTTACAACAAGGATGTTGATACATTCATTTGATACATTCAGTATCCTCAGTTAAAGACAGTTGCTTGGATTAGCTTGACCTTGGGTTTCTGTAGTGAGGTTTCATGTATAACTATCATTCAAATAAAGGTCTGTTCATCTCAAATGAAGGATCTTTCTAATGCTGAGAAAAAATTCTGCGCTGAATTGTGATTTTTATTGCATATTATATTTTGTTTTAGGCAGCCCTGACATTTTATGCTTTCAAGAATACCCAGCAATGTTTCTGTGTTTAGAAGTGCAATTGTGTAAGTATTACAATAATTTAAAGTAAAAAAAAACACATGGCCTGCTTAGAGGTCTTCTAGATATTTTTTAAGTTTTGTGTGTGATACAATGTTACAGAAATGCAATGCAAGCTTAATAATTAAGCTTGAATAATGATTTTTAAGATAGAATACATTGACTTCCACAGGGAACTTAAGTTTCTATTCCATGGTGCTACTTTTTCACCATAACTGTACAGACGAATAAAGCAACCACATTTTCCAGACCAGAAAGTATAAGTGCTTAGTACATTACTGCTGGAAGTAGTCTTAAGCTCCTGTTCCAAGTTATACAGTATGGAATGCACCATGGTTGAATGCATATGGACTGAGCATTTGCAGTAAGAATGCATCCTGGGCTGGCAGTGATGTAACAACTACCATAAGGAGGAAAGCATATAATACCTGCACTCTTTAGTGCTGACGCCCTACATTTTTTCAGATTGCCATATGGACAGTTCACTTGTTTTATGTGGCATGGATGTTACAATCCATATGGTATTATATTTTTGTTCATCTTTATACAACTGTCAAGTGACAACCAAAGTTGGCCACAACTGGGATATTGGGTATGAACAACAGAACAGTACCATTAACTTGGATCATTTGTTGAAAAGAGTGGCACTATGGCAAGGTTCTTATTGTACATTGAGTTGCTCTCACCCCATGCCAGTTGGGCAACTGTGAATAATGATAACATATTTTTTTCTTGATATAGATAACTTTGCTCCTGCATGGCAATCTCATCACAGACTGGAAAATGAGGACATGTGGGACAAGACTACTGACCAGAAATACATAGAGCACTGCCACCAATGAGAGTACAGATGAGAAAGCTATGCCATTATATAGCTACAATAAAGCATTGGAATGGAGCTATTCATTGGTGTCTTCATTTGCAAAAGCAAATGGGATGCAAAATTTATATCATGTGAGACTAGATTAAAAATGAAATGGGATGGCAATAAAAAAATGAAATCTGTGCAGAAGTCAAAGAAGTGCCCCCAAAGTTTATAGCTGCACAAAAATAAATAAATAAATAAATAAATAAATAAATAACTTCACCAGAACAAAATGTGAAAAACTGGTGGTACCAACACATAGAATTATGAAGTTTATAGCTGCAGAGAAAACTGCAGTAGATCATGGAGTAAAAGCAAAGTTGCATGGAGTAAAAGCAAAGTTAATAATAACAGTACAAAGGCTGTGGAATCTAGTTGGCACACACCATTTATTCATACTCTGCAACTTCATGTAAAATGAATGGTGACAACATTAAAGCAGAGTTCATAGCCCGAAATGTCCAGCTACATTAATCCGGGGAGCTTCTTCTTCAGGAAGTGGACATATCTTATACTTTTTTTTTTTGTGGCTTCTTATACAGGAGATAAAATGCATAAGGATTTTTAAGAAAAAGACATGCCTCTAGATTTAATAAAATCCATGTAGATATAATGTGGAGCCCACATGGGATGTTACCGTGTCCGTATACACAATTCCCTCTTGGCAGCACGCCATGCATATTAATGGCGCATTGCCGAGGGAGTGCTTTGGAATGCAGTTATTGAATCAGTGTAAGGAGTGTGGTGCTAACTGTGTCGACAGATGAGTAACACACTCCCTGCACTGTCCAGTTGTATTATAGCAATGTAATTTCATTTTTTTTCTTTTTTTTTCTTTTTTAAAAAGCAAGTTTGTGTGGCATAACGCAGAGAGCAGTAGTGCTAAGAAATGCTGAGACACCTGCCAGACATCTAAAAACAGAAACCAATATATGTAATTAGTCATGTAAAGGTCAAGTTTAACTGTAACAAAGCAGGTTTGCATGGCATGCCATGGTGGTCAGCACTGCTTAAAGGTAGCTCCGAGGTATATGTAAAGGTATAGCAAAATTCCACATATCTACATAGCTAAACAGGTAGAGTTACGACCTCATGTGCAATAGGTGCAGGGTTGGAATACATGAAAGAACAAGTTAGTATTTTTGTTTGAAATAGAAATTATGCAAATTATTTTTAAATACTGGTCTGATGCACTCAGCTAAGTTTGCTAAGACCTGCTAAGACCCACTAAGTACTGCATAAAGAAAATAACGGTTGATGACGTTTATGCACTGCTTGGTTTGTTTGCACAGTGCCAAGCACTGCCAAACATGCTGTGTATTCCAGTTTTCGCACTCTTAGGTCAGCCACACTGGTTTGCATATTGCTAAGTGATGCTCTGCATTTTTAAATATTGCCCAATGGTGTGTAAGGGCAGGTAAACAGGCTATATTTATCCCAATAGGTAGGAATACAGCATAATCCATTAGAGTTCTGTCGCTGAAGGATACGATGGCAGATGTTGGACAGAGTTTGTGCTTTCAGGCACAGTGGCAGGGCATTCAGAAGTCCTGGGCCATGGTCAGACTTCTTGCTAAAAAACATTATGACTGGCTGATGCAGGGAAGTTACCAGGGCTTAGAATGTAAGACGGAGGCCTGTGACCAGCTGGCAAGGGACTTCACCAGTGCAACTGGTATACCCCTGCACGGGTGAGCAGTGTCATCACCACCATGATGACCTGAAAAGATAGAAGGGGGCACTCTTGGACACCTGGGTCTAAGATTTCTGGGCAGGGAATGTCCCACATGTATGTAAATACTATTACCTGTGTTTCACCAATATCTAATCTTGAATGTCTGCTAAACTGGTATGCATAATGGTGTGCTTCTCTCCCAACAACTGCAGAGGAGAGGGCTCACAACATCGAGCTGCATGCCAGACTCTTGGCCAGGTTGAGCCATGAGAGTGGTGAATACAGATGTATTTTGCTATCTGTAGAATAATAAGCAATAAAGAGTAAAGCATTAACTGTGATTAGGTATATACAGTAAAGATTGTATTGCAGTGAATGTGGACATGGCTGTACTGCAATAAGTGCATACTGCCAACTGTAGTGCAATAAGCAGGGAAGAGTAAAGCATGAACTGTAATAATGTATATGCAATAAATGTTTGTACTGCAGTAACTGTGGCATCACAGTTGTATTCTAACACCTGCATAATGACAACTGTTGTGCAATAAAACTTGAAATTATACCAGTAACTGCTTGAAGGTATCTCTAGTAAAGTCTGTTGTGCAATGACTGTGGAAGTAAGGCTGTTTTGCAAGAAATCAATTACTACAGCTGTTCTGCAATAAAAACACAAAATAATAGCCGTACCTGTGTTTAGGTATATCTAAGAAAGTCTTGCAAGAAGTGTGGAAGTAGGGCTGTTTTGCAAAAAAATCAATTATTACAACTGTTCTGCAATAAAAAACATGAAATAATATCAGCATCTACTTGAAGGTATACCTAATAAAGTCTGTTGTGCAATAAGTGAAGGTTCAGAGTTGTTTTGTAAGAAATGACTTATGACAACTGGTCTGCAATGACACATGCACCAATAGCAATAACACCAAGGTAAATGATGTACATCAGAACTGTATTGTTTTCATCACTGTATGCCAGCTACACAACATTCAGGCTGTGAGGTGTGATGCTGCAGTCAGGTATAACAGTGTACTAGTTGTAGACTGCAAATAATAACCCGTAATCAGATATTGTTTGCATGGATCTCGTCATACCCCATAGAACCAAGATGCTCTCCTCCAAAAAAAGGAAGTCAATCTGGTGGTCCCCTTCCATAAACAAACTCTACAACAGAAGGCGTAAACTGATGCGGAATAAGGTAAAGTCCCAAGACTAGAAAAACTCCCTTATTAGCCTCAACAAAAAGTTGAGATCCCTCATCAATTCCTCTAAAGCTAGCTATGAAAACAGAATTGCAGCAGATAGTAAAGACAACCGCAATGCCTTCTATAGTTATGTAAAGAATCTCCACGGCAATACCCAGGTTTTCTCTGAACTACTGCACAATGCTACCTCCTATACTGAGCCAACAGATATTGCCAATATACTGGCCGACAGATTCAGTGCCAACTTTACCCCTCTCCACCCCCCCAAAAAGGACCGATCACAATACCAGTAGATTGCCAGGCACCCAGTATTACTGCTGCACAGGTTAAAACAGCACTGTCCAAGGCCAAGAATACACCTTCTATGGGACCTGACAATATCCCTGGCTGTGTTCTACATGAACTACAGAGTGAACTGGCACCTCACCTGTGTGCCCTGTTCAATCAGAGCCTCACCTCAGACTTTGTCCCTACCAAATGGCGCATTGCTACAGTCATCCCTTTCCACAAAGGAGGAATGACTACAGACCCTGGGAACTATCACCCCATTAGCCTGAGGCATCTGATATGCAAAGCTATGGAACACATCATCATCATGGACCTAATAAACAAGGATATAAGGAATCTCCAAACTCTGGATCCCACACAGTTTGGTTTTGTGAAGGCTAGATCATGCCTGCTCAATTTGGTCGACTTCTTTGAGTCAGTCACCAAAGCTGTGGATGAAGGTAAGGTGACTCATACAGCCATCCTTGATCTGGTCAAGGCCTTTGATACCATTCCCCATTCAGGAATCATAGAAAAACTCACTAAGCTAGGCATGAACCCCTATATCACTAGGTGCATTGTAAACTGGCTCACAGAGAGAACCCACAGTGTGAAAGTAGCTGACTCCAAGTCAGACTGCCAACCAGTCATGAGTGGAGTCACACAGGGTTCCGTCCTGGGTCCTCTCCTGTTTGATATCTAGTCTAGGCAAACATGAAGGGACTTTGGCTGACAAGGTTCACAGATGATTGCAAGTTGGAACCTATTATAAACTCCTCAAGTAGTGTCAACATCCTATAGAAAGGCCTCACTGAGAACAATGACTGGTGTCAGAACCATGGCCTTAAGCTCACTGCCAAAAATTGTGTTTTCATCCCCTTTGGGAAAATCCCATCTCCCATGAATACCACATCGATGGTAGTCCACTGAATACAGAAGGTATTATAAGAGATCTGGGAACACATGTTGACAGCAACCTCTCTTTTGACCACCACCTTACCACTGTGGTCAGAAAGTCCTTCTATGTGGCACATCTCATTATTAAGGGTTTTCCATCCAGGAAGAAAGAAGTCATTGTCTCTCTCTCTACTCTTCCCTCATTAGGCCAATCATTGAGTACAATGCCCTATTTGGCATGTGCCTCACTAGACCACCTGCAACAACTGGAGAGGCCACAAAAGTGCCTCACAAAGAGGATCCTAGGTTTTAAACACTTGTCCTCTATGGAAAGACTCAAAACACTCTAACTATTCTCTGTCTCATATCACATACTTAGAGGTGATCTCTGCTTGACTTAGCTCTGTTACAAATGCTACATCTAAAGAAATCCCAATCACTCAGCACCATATGCTCCAGAGACCACAACCTCATTAACACAATCAACAGAACATGCTGGTGAAACAGGTTCATAACCCAGAGACTGCCCATGCTATGGAATAAACTTCCCATACATGTCAAGCAGAGCACCTCACTGGCCCTCTTCAAAAGAAATCTTGATGAGTGGATGGGAAATAGAAAATTCACCCCAGGGATCACTCCAGTGTCTCTACTCAACAGAGTCATTCAGAACTAAGGTCGGGTGGCACAATGCCAGGGTAATCCTATGGGCTTGGCTTGTAAAGACTCCAGGGCCATTAGCCTAGTACACACCTATGACCCTATGAACTTCACAGATATTTCAACACTAACAATGTATTGTGGACATCTGCATTGTATGTAGTAATGTATAGCTTACCTAGTATCACTGTCATGCTTAAATGTCATGCATGTGTGCTCAACTGTCACTGCAGTCAAGTATAAAACTGTACCACTATTACCAGGTAATAATTTGATGCCAGGTGAGCTCTAGGTAAATATCAGTCAGTAAGTAATCAGCAGTGACTCAGTAACTCACTTTGCTAAATGCTCTGTATGCAGTACATTTTTGCCACACACAGAACATAGTTCAAATCCAGTGTGATGCAGATCTAAATATTATAGTATCAGTCATGTAATGTTTACAGATATTCTCTCCACAGGAACTACAGGCAAATGCGTGAGGTATCCCATATTGAGTAAATTAGTGTGTGTTAAGATGTCACAGACTGCTGCAATAATTACCAAGAATGTGAAAATACAGCATACAATAAAGGAAATAAGTATAATCATAAAACAAAACAAAATAAAAGAAATAAAATGTGTAAACTTTAGTATGGTTGCATGTCTGGAGTGTCTGTTAAAGGTTACTGCAGTCAGTTAATAGATTTGTTACAGATATCCTCTGCAGTCACTGCTATTAGTTTCTATCCCGATTCCTGCCAAGAAAAGGCCTGATAGTTGTTTATGTCTGTACTACACATACATGTCTCTCAAGTGTCACGCTGTCATGGAATGAAATTACTGTTTTGTAATCCCTCTGTTACAGATGTATCATTAACATGATTATGAAAATAGTAAAGTAACACTACATCAGGCCACAGTACACCTTGGTAGTTATATAGGTACAGCTGATGTGCAAGTGTTCTATGTAGTTGTGTAACTGCAGTTGTTACTGCTTGGCCCATACTGTCCCATGCGGATAGCTTGAGAGGTACATACATGCTACAGCAGCTGTAGGGTACTTTTACACATAAATAAAGGACAGACCTGCAAAGTAGATAGCAGTACTGTTGTTAACTATATAGCCTATAATGGTATTAATGGACTGTATTTCTCTCTCTCCACACTCTTATCTTCATATATTTATTATTGTTATTCATTGGCTATGGTTTACTATTAACATATGTTGTTCTGTAAATCTTATTTGGTGGCATGTGTTTTATTATTGTTATGTATTAAAATGGTTGCATATTAACAAATTTTGTTGAGTTACCTATTCTGTTGGCCTTATGCTGTAACTGTTACTGGCATGTTGTTAATATACTGAATGTTCTTTTATTGATTGTTGAATTTCACATAATATCTATTGAAATGTAATGGGGCTATTTCCAATGTTCTGGCATGCTGTTATTACTAACAATGGTTTTGTTCATAAATAAACTATATGTATTGCTTTACCTCCATAACCACAGCACGTCAGGGTAGGCTGGTTCCTGTGGATCCTCCTACCCTACCTCAGTCAGCTGTGGCACTGGAACCTAGCACATATGGGACCCAAGCCGGTGGTGCTGCCATCACTGGCCATGCACCACCTTTGGATGGAACTGTATTGGGGGACAAGGTCTACCCCCATGGGAATGGTGGTGGAGGAGCAGTAGTCACCCAGGATCAGCTACCAGCCATGGTGTGCAGGATTGTTCATAGGAGCTATGAATGTTGCCTGGGCTGAATTAAAGGCAGATTGGACAACCTGGTAAGGCCAGCTGGCCCTGGTGCCCAGCCTCCAGCACAGCCAGCTTTGGGTCAGTGAAGGACCAGACCAGTGTCGACTGCCCATGGCTGGGGATGTCAGTCATGCTGCTGCCATCTGGAAGCACATGCACTTCAGATTCCACAATGCCATCCCCATCCAAGGTATTTACCTCCTCATGTGTCATACATCACCCCTGTCTGCTATCTTGTCTGTTGTGTCTGTCTTCAGTTGTATCCTCTCCTACCCAACTTACCTCTCTACACGTACCTGTATCCCATCCCCAACATTCCACTCTCTCCTTATTAAAAAAAAAATGGGCACCTGTCCCACAAATAAAAAAAAAATGCCCGATACATAGCTCTCCATTTCACACATGTGTCAACTGGACACAGGTAATTTTGTCCAGTTGGCTTGTTAACACTTTTATGTTGTCTTCACTCCTCTCTCATAGGAATGAGAGTCTAAATTCATCCACAAAATCTGTCAAAATGCACAGCTGTTGCTGTACAAGAAACTGAAAGCTATGGTTCTTTCCTACACCCTTCTTGCACATCCCTACCTGACTTTCACTGTGTCTTTCCCCTGCTTGCCCCCATTTCACCACTGTCCTATCACCCCCTTTATATTTTCTTTTAAATTTTTTAGTACAAGTTTGCATGGAGCTAAACAAAGCACTGCATCAAGGAAATCTGCTTAAATGAGCTTTAATGCACCTTAATGATATTGTGTGTTTCTCACAGTGTTAGGCACATGTACAAAATAATCACTCCTGCCACATTTCAAACCCAGGCCCTTGTCAGCTATAGCCTTCTTCATTAAGCCACTAGGCCACACAAATCTTAATTATCACCTGTGTTTCCAGCAATACATACTGATTGCCACTAACAGACTGAAATCAAACCTAATATAAAAATGAGAGTGTACCTGGGACTCTGATGCAAAAACAGAACAGTAGACAGCCAGATAAATCATAATGGCAATACATGAGGCCTGGGATAGCAGATAAATTGTCCCTTTTACCTGAAACATCTTTAAACACACATGTTAAGGTATCAATGGCACAGTACATATGTTCAAATCGGACCCTGCAGCAAAATAACTGCCTTTGAAAGCCTTGAACATACTGATGGATGCAGACAGTGCGTATCACAGCCTGTATGGCTTCACATATATGTGGCAAATACACCTACTCCAACAGTAGCTCAGTCTATTAATTGCCTTGCATACAGAACATTTTTCCACACACAGTCCTGGGTTCAAATCCAGTGTGTTGCACTTCAATTACGTTGTGAATATAGCAAGTAATGACTGAGTCATGCAATTTTAACCCCCATAGGTTACTGCTACTGAATTATCTGCTACCAAGATTTTTCAATTCACCAGCTTGCAGGTAGGGACACACTGCACATATTCATATAGCCTAACTATATGTCACCTACTACTCTGCTATTGGCACTGTTGCATAACAGATGTACCTTAAGCACATGCCTCGATTAGACTGTAATGGGTACCCTTACCCTGGCTCTGCTGTAATGACAATGTTGCCACAGCTGCCACAGTTACATGTACAGCATGCCAGCCTTCAAAGTGTTCACACTCCTCCCGTATGCTTCCTAGGCTGCAGCAGCAGATGCAGCCTGGAGCATGCATGGCTGTATGTTAAGGTAGCTGCTACAGACCGACCATACCTCCCAACCCCCTATAACAAGGGATCTGGACACAACCATATATAAAGGGGGGGGCAAAGGCACAGAGATAGGTATATGTTTCACTGTTTGCCCCTAGTTGATAAAATAGCCCCTACTGCATTAGCATGCATATTCTGATGGGTATGAAGCATGACATTCACATGTCTCTCTCTCTCCTTACTGACCTCAACCCAAGTTTGCTAGTGAACTACCAGATGACCACACTGCCATGGGACACTGACCAAACATATGAGGCTAAACTGTGGACATACTTCATACATCTTTACAGTGGACAGTATTTTTACTTACCCCCTGTGATGCTGTAGTCTCCACATCTCAGTACTGTTCATCTCAAAAACTAAGAAAGAGGCCAGGGCCTACATTAAAGCCTTATATATTGCACTGTGGTGCCATGTCATTGGCTAATGATAGTGAAATTCAATTGTTTTGGATGCAACTAGCAATTCTGAGCCACAGATTGGTACAGAGACAATTACCTGTTAATGAGCATCACCTACTTCACAGACTGTCCAGACTTTTGCCTCATATTTTGGGCCTGTTTCACATAGCATTGTGGTTTTCTGGCAAATTAGTGGCAAAACAGTGAAGATTGAAGTAAATAAATAATGACAGACATTTAAGTTTCAGACTCTATAACAGACATTTAAGTTTCAAACTATGCACATCAAGAGAGTCATGTTAATGTAGGACTAGTTATTCTATCAACATTCCACATTTATAGGAGCAAATATTTAAAACCTGTCCCCATTTGTGGGCCTTGGTCCCACTTTTATTCACTTTATTTGGCCAGATTTCCTGGTCTATGTTGAGACGTATGATGTGACTGAGGCATATGATGAAACACCACACACAGGGTGACATTCTGCATACCTCTCCCTGGTACTTGTTTTTGCAGAGTGTCTAGCATTTTGTCCCATATGTCTGCTGTGTTCCTCATGCATTTGTGGTTTTCTAGTGCTATATTGTAAACAGCGGTCACTGACGTTGTACCGACTGATACATTTAAGTGATGGTCTCCACATCCTGCAGCCTGCTGTTATATTAGCCACCTGCTAGGTTACTCAGAGCATGTATAATCTTTGTCTGTGGGTATGGCCTTTTGTGCCCCCATTCACTCTGGCTTTGTCCAGCTTTGTTGCAGTAACAGACTAAGGGGTTATTACAGTCTGTAGGACTACCACCATATGAGTAGCTCACATGCAAAAGATGTTGGATGCTGTCAGATTCGAACCATCAGCACCATCACATGTGCTATTGTCCCTGGCCCAGTGAGCCACACCAGCCACTAGACTGAGAGGCTTCATTCCTCACACTATCAACAAGATAGAGGAATTGTCTGGTCTGCTGGTATATCATTGCAGACTTACTGTTACAGCAGTTGTATAGGAACACTGATTTGTTCGGTGTGAGGGATGACCAACCTATGCTCTGCTGACATAGACAGTCATGTGACTTTCCTGTGACCCCCCCACTGTTTGGCATCACCCTAGCATAATGTCGTGGAGTTTCCTGCCATGTGGCCTAGTGGCTATTATGGGGCACATACTAGTGAACAGAGTACATGTTGTCCCAAGTGGATTTTAGATCTGTACAAGTTGCCCAGTAACCCACTATAGATCTCTGCAGGTAGTCCAGTAGCACACTATATATACAGCCCACTATATTCCCTTGCATAAATGCAGCAGGTCCATACATATGCTACCATATTGTAGTACCCCTTACAAGTGGTGTACAGGAGATTGACTTTCCTTACAAATGCAGCAGTTGACAGACCAGTAGTTTGGGGATGACTCTGTCTGATGCATGCAGTCCACAGCCAATACATAGTGAGGTACAGGTTGTGTGGGCTGGCTGGCATCATTTTTACTAATATGTATGCAAGTCGGAGTAAAGTGTCAGTCCCCAGGGCCATAGGTTGTCAGTGGATGTGCTATGCATTGTCTCTTGGCCAAGGCCAGGGCATATTGGGAATGCCTACATCTGCCTACAGGGACAACCTCATAGGGTTCCTCCTCTGAGTCCCCATTTGGGTGTGGCTGTGGTGACCTAGGAACTGGTGGGGGGCTGTGCATCCCTTCCCTTTGCTGATCCTGCTGCAGCTGTTTAATTATTTTATTTTATTTTAAATGTGTTAACTAGATAGAGTCTGGCTGGGTAAGTAGCCCGTTTTCAGCGGAGACCTGGTGAGATAAGCTCCATAACAATAATACAAAAAGATTACAAAAATTTTAAAAAGATTTACAAACAATATACAAAAAGTTTGACAGTTGCCAACAATCACAATTTACAAAATGGTGAATGTAAAATAGAAAACATTACAGACAGTAGTATGAAACTCATTAGTTATATAACTAAAAACCATTGTGGTATTTTCATTTGGTAGAAGTAAGACAAGAAGATAGCAGAATGGAAAACATTTGATCGAAGGCATGAGAAACTAGCCAGGAGTATTATAGTAGCATAGCCATTGTTGAGTAAGGCATTCCTTTAGGAGTTTTTTGAAGTTATGACAATCTGTGTTTTTAAGATATTCTGAGGTAATAGGTTCCACTGTTTGGCTACTTTGAAGGAGAAGATAGAGTCACCAAAGTAATTATGGGACTTTGTTCCTTGAGTATAAGTTTATTGGATGATTAAGAGTCCTGGGGTTGGTATTTAGCTGCACTATGTTGGAGAGTGCAGGACAGTTTTCAGGTTTGTTGATAATGGAGTGGGCAGTGGTGATCTGATTGAGCAATAACAGATTGGGAAATTCAAGCCTGTGTAATTTTTAAAGAGCAAGGCAATGATGGGTCCTGTAGGGTATATTAGCAGCAAAGTTTGCTATTTTGTTATAGTAGGAATCAAGTAGATGTAAATCAGATGTGCACAGGTTAGTGAAAAGTTGAGAACAATAAAGGAGTAGATAGGAGGTGGGATCTGGCTGTGGCTAGTATGGCATTTTGAGCAAGGTAAGGTTTGGCCCTATATAGAGTACCAAGTTTGATGTGAACTTTCTTTATTGTGAGTGATATGTGTTTATTGAACGTTAGGTTGTTGTCTATGATGACACCAAATAGTTTTGTTTGCTTAACTGGTTTTATTATAGTGTCATTATAGGAGTAGATGAAGAGAGGAGGTGGTTTTACTTTGGATTTCCTGATAGAGTAGATCATTCATTTTGTTTTGTTTGGGTTTAGGATGAGTTGAAGTTCATTGAGATGATTTTCAATATCTAGAAATGACTTTTGCAGTTTATCTTGGAGTTCTTGGAATGTGGTAACAGAGCAAATAAGAGTAGCATCGTCAGCATATTGAATAATAGAAGCAGATTTAGTGGCAGTATTTAGACTATTTGTGAATATAATAAAATGGAGAGGGCCAAGGATGGAACCCTAAGGAATACCAACAGATACTGGGATGACTGTTCATAGGTTCATAGGTTGATACTAGGCTATCTGCCCTAGGGCATTTACAAGCCTAGCCAGAGTGTGTTTGGCTTTTGCTACCCTTCTTAGATTAGTTGACTGTGCCTCTGTATAGTAGGTCACAGAAGATAGCTCATTTAAGGTTAGTTTACCGTGCCTCTGTCTAGCAGTGACAGAGAACAGATTCCAGGGGTAAATTTACGATCTCCCATCCAAACGTCAAGATTCTTCTTGTAGAGGGTCATTGAGGGGCTCTGTCTCACATGGATTGGGATTTTGTTCCAGAGTGAGGGAAGCCTCTGGGATATGAATCTGTCCCTCCAGCATGTTCTATTTATTTCTGTGCTGAGGTTTAAGTCACTGGAGCATGTAGTTCTGATGGATATGGATTTCTTGAGGTGGAGCATGTCCATTAATTCTGGGTTGGACATGGCTTTATACGTCAGGCACAGATCGCATCTGAGTAGGCGGTAAGCAACTGAGTAGAGCTGGAGTTTCTTTAGCCTAACTGCATAGGGTATCTGTTTGAGTCCCTTGATCCTCTTAGTGAGGTACTTTTGGGGTCTTTCTAGTTGTAGCAGGTGTCGGGTAAGGTACATCCCAAATGGTTCATTGTATTCAATTATGGGCCTGATGAGTGATGAGTAGAGGGGCACAATGACCTCTCTTCATCTAGATGTGAACCCCTTCATGATAAGGTGGGCTATATGAAATGTCTTTCTAACCACTTTGGCAATGTGATTGTCAAAGGAGAGACTGCAATCTACTTGGGTCCCCAAATCCCTAATTACTTCTTCTGTACTTAATGGATTACCACCTATGTGGTAATTTTTGAGCACTTTGTTTTTCCCAAAGGGGATGACTATGCACTTTTTGGCATTTAGCTTTAGGCCATGGCTCTGGCACTAGTTATCCATCTCTGTGAGACCTTTTTGGAGGATGCTTATGTCAGCCGGTGAGTCGACTATGGCCCCCAGTTTGCAGTCATCTGCAAACTTTGTCAGCCATAATCCTCCTGTGTTAGCCTGTACCTCAGAGAAATATATACCAAACAAGAGAGGTCCCAGGACTGAGCCTTGTGGGATGCCACTTGTAACTGGTTTAGAGTCTGACATGGCACCTGCAATTCTGACCATGTGGGTTCTATCCCTAAGCCAGTTTGCAACCCATCTTGTGACATAGGGGTTGATATTTAAGTTGGTGAGCTTATTTATGATGCCCGAGTGGGGTATTGTGTCGAAGGCTTTTGCAAGGTCAAGGTAGGCTGTGTGGACTACCTTCCCTTCATCTATGGGCTTGGTGACTGTTTCAAAGAAATTGACCAGGTTCAAGAGGCAAGATCTGCCTTTAACAAAGCCGAATTGGGTAGGATCCAGTATTTGGAGGTTTCCAATGTCTTTGTTTATGAGTTCCATGATGATACGCTCCATAGCTTTGCAGACCAGGCTAGTTAGGCTTATAGGGAGATAGTTTCCAGGGTCCGTTGTGGCACCACCTTTATGGAGTGGGACCACTGTTGCTGTACACCATTCTTTGGGTACATATCCTGTTGTAAGGCTGAGACTGAACAGTGATTTTAAGTGAGGGTTCAGTTCTTCTTGGAGCTCATGTAAACCGCAACCCGGGACACTGTCCAGTCCCATTGATGCTGTGCTTTTTGCTTTGGAGAGGGCAGCTCTCACCTGTGTATCTGTGATGTCAGGGATGCTACACTCTGTTGGGATAGTCATTTGCTCATTTGGGGGGGGAGTTTGCACTGAACCTGTCTGCCAGGATGTTGGCAATGTCTGTGGGTTCAGTGTATTTTTTGTCATTTTGCACTAACTCAGAGTATATCTTGGAGTTTCCACCCAGGTTTCTGACATAACTAAAGAAAGCCTTGTGATTATCTTTAGCGTCTTGTGCAATTTTTCTTTCGAAGCTAGCCTTAGATGATTTTATGAGGGATCGTAGTTTCTTTCCAGTACTGATCAGAGTTGCCTTCCCTTTAAGGGATTTTGCTCTATCATGTAGTAGCTTCCTCCTTCTGTTGTAGTTTATTATCCCATTTATTGCCTTTTGTCAATTAGTAAGGTAGCTAAAGAACAAGTTGAGAGCTGCAGTAGTTCAGGTTGAAGGAGGGTAGAGGGTTGAGTAGTAGTTGGTGGGATACCGTATCAAAAGCTTTGGACATATCAAGGGATATAGTAGAAACTAGTTGTCCATTGTTTTTGAGGAGGTTGATGTAGTTAGTGAAAGTTATGAGGGCTGTGGAGGTACTGTATTTTGGATGGAAGCCGTGCCGTAAATTAGATAAGAGGTTATTTGTAGTGAGGTGGTCTAGGAGCTGCTTATGGATACGTTTCTCTAAGATTTTGACTATGGGTGAGAGAATGGCAATGGGCCGATAATTACAGAGATCTTTAGATGGGCCTCCCTTATGGAGGGGGATGATATGGGATATTTTCCATAGTATGGGGACATATTGTTCTGTGATGGAACGATTTATAAGGATAGATGCAGGGTAGGTGATGGAGCTTGCAGCAGTTTTTATGAAGTCATTAGGGAGTTGGTCAGCTGCTAGACAAGTAGGTTTTAGTTTTGATAGGAGTTTTTTGATATATGAGGTTTGTATAGGTTTAAAAGAGAAGTAGGTGGGTTTAGAGTTAGTAGAGGTAGGCACTGTAAGGGGTTGGTTAGATTTGTTGTTTAAAAGTGAGGTGATAGTTATGATGAAATGAGAGTTAAATTGGGATGCTATACATTCAGTGCTCTTTGTTGCAGATGGTGCATAGGTAGAGGTTTTGCCGGGGTTGAGGAGGTAGTTAAGGTTTTGTCAAAAATGTTGTGGGTTATTTATGTGTTTTTGCTGACAAGCTAGAAAATAAGATTGTTTGTCAGATAATATTTGCTTCTTAGTTAGGTTTCTTAGTTATTTGTAAGAGGTGTAGTTTTCTGAGGTTTTGGAGGTTTAATAAGCAGTCCAGGCTCTATCCCTATGTTTAATAAGAGATTTAGCATCTTTGGTTATGCAAGGTAGGTTTTTGGCTTTGGAGCAATTTTTTTTTTGTTGGAGTGAGTTTATTAAGGATGTTGAGGAAGGTATCATTAAACTATTGTACAGCTTGGCCTAGGTGGAGTGATTTTAGTGGTGACCAGTTGCAGTTCTGAAGTAGGGCATTTAAGATGGTAGGAGAAATTTTATTTTGTTGCGTATGTGTTTGAAAATGATATTACAGGGGGAGTGAATGCATTCCTTAGAAGAAAGGTAGGGGAGTGATCATTGAGAGAATTGGAGAGGCACCCAGCCTGGTGGGCAAAGTTGGACTTATTGTCTAGAATAGAATATTTATTGGTGTGTTTATTGATTCTAGTGGGGAAGTTTATAGTTTGAGTAAAATTGAATAAATTGTTAAAACTGGAGGGGTTGTCAGATGAGCAGGATAGCCAGTCCAAGTTGAAATCACTAGCACTATAGTTTCTTGTTTGAAAGTAGAGGATACCCAATGGTAGGTAGATTATTTCCTGGTGGTATGTAGGAGGCAATAATTATGATGGTTTTATGTGGATTTATTTCAAATTGGGTAGTTAGAACTTCTGCTTCTGATAGGTCTGGGAGAGTACAGATACATTTTTCAATTTTGAGGAAATTTTATACATGATGGCAATACCTCCACCATGCTTGTTCAACCTATCTTGTCTAATAAAATTATAACCACTAGTAAGCATTTCCTCATCTTTAATGTGGGGTTTTAGCCATGTCTGTAATAATTACTATATCAGGGGTTTAGGTAGTTAGGGCTGCATGACATTCACTAGGTTTTTTATTTTTTTTTTGTGATACTTCTGAGGTTAAAATTAGTTATGAGTAAGCTGATTTGGAATTATTTAGAGGATGAAGGTGGAGGGCAGCATTAGCAGGTGTAGTGGGTGTTATTGGGTGGAGTGGGAGTAGCTGTGTGGGTCTCGGGTTAGGATGTATGTCAGCTTGGAGTTTGATTTCTGCAGGATCACATTTTGTAGCATGGCACATACTGTAACCATGTGTGCACATGTGGCTGGAGAGTACTGCAAGGCTTCACCAGATATATTGAGGCACCAGAACCATGACTTCAACAGTCCAAACACATGCTCCATGATGTTCCAGGTTTGTGCATGTGTCTTATTATGACGTTCTTCGGTGGGTGGGTGTGCATTTCTGATGAGTGTCATCATCCACTGTTCCAGTGGGTAGCCAGAATCCCCAAGTAAATGGCCATGTGTGATGTCCCCCCAGCAAACATCTGGTACAGCTGTGATGCATGCCACATATGGGAGTTGTGATAACTGCCAGGGCTGCCAGCACATACATTCATGATGATGCCCCGGGGATTGCACATGACCTTGCAGTTGATGGAGTGGTACCGCTTGTGGATGATGTAGATTCTGCCCTCTTCACTGGGTGGTGCCTTGATGTGTACATAAATGCAATCTATGGCACCCAGTACCTCAGGGTTGTGTGCTACACATGAGAAGAGTCACATACTGCTGACGCTCTTCTCAGGGGTGTGGGGAAAATAAATGTGCTCTCTGGCATGTGGTAGCATGGCATCCAGGAACTGTTGGAGTACTCTGGAAGCAGATGCCTATGAGACCCCTATCATATCCCCAGTTGGTGTTTGGAAAGTAACTGTAGCTAGTATCCTAAGGGATACACATACCATTGTTTTCATTGGGATGGGCTCCTTTCTGTGGCTATGGATCTGAGTTGAGGTCGGCAGAGCTTAGTGAGTTCTTGTGGTATGTCCCTGTCTGCCCTGTAGTACTGTACAATCTTCAGCTCATGTAGCTCCTGGTAGGCTACCTTGGGCCTGAAAACTCTTCTTCTTTTCAGTCTTGGCCTATGGTCAGGATCAGCAGCAGCTGTATTGGCCTCAGCATCTAGCACATACATATGTAGCAGACCTGCAGCAGACCCTAGCATTCTCTAGGTTAAAATTCCCAAGTCTGTACTCAAGTGGTGCAGAATATGAGGGAAAATCAGATTAGGGTGTATGAACAATTCATAGTGCCCTGCTGTAGGTGTAGCCTGTGTGATTGGCTACCTATGATGCATTCCACCTGCCAAGTACATCATTAAGGGGTTAATGGCCCTCATTTAAGTGAAACAGGGCACATCAGTAATTAATATATCATTGGCTTTCTCAGCCAATTTTTTTTACAGCCTTCCTTGCTGAGCACTGTGGCACACCATGCAAACCCACACCGCACAGATAAGCAAGGCTTAGAAGTGAGCAGACCCACCCCCGTGAAAGGTCATTCTCAGCACAGCTGCACACCATGCAAACATGCTCAAACCCACTGAAACAAGTGCCCCTAAGGTAAACAAAGTTTAGCAGTCACCAGACACACCCCCTGCAGAGCAGAGCAGCTCACCATGAAAACAGAGGACCTTGAACTCCAATGAGCTTAAATGTTTGCGGACACCCCCCCCCCCCCTTTTGATGTTACCTACCTCTTCTGTGGACACCAGAATGGTTCTCTCCCAACACTGATGGGATCTGTGGACATAGATCCCCATATGTGCTATTCAGTAACCTCAGCTCATTTGCATACAGATCCATGCACAGTAACTAGAAACTACATGGTTTCAGGCCTTGCCTCATTAGCAAACACAGCACTCCTACATTGTACATACTCTACACAGGGTCCCTATAATTCAATACTGTTACATATTCCCATTTTTTTTCTTTACAATCTTTTTATATTTTTTTTCCTTAATGGCATGTTTGTGCACTGCAGTGCACTGCGCAAAAATACCCAGGGTATTAAAAAAATAAAAATATTTTACATTATTTTTCATACTGTTTTGGACACATAGTGGTTACTTTTGCAGATATCTGTGTCCTCTATACTATTTCTGCCACTGTAACTACACTTTTACATCCCCAGGTGCCATTTTTACATCCTGTACACTGAATTTTTCTGTGTACATTATGGACACCAATACGCAGTTTGCATGACTGCCTATCTGCTTGCTGAATCACTCTACTTGTCTCATTTATAAGTATTTCACCTGCTTATGAGGTGATTTGCATGCCATGAACACTTCCATTTTTACACACTTGTGCACTCCCCTCAGCTCTGTTTACTGGATCGCATATCTGCTTACTTACATGTAGGCAATGCGCACTATGCCTACATGGAAAATAAGTCTGTGTAGGCTTTATTAAATACCCGCTATGAAGTTCGATACAAAAGTTTGGATTTTTGTGAAGAACACAATGAGGCTATCTTAATAAAGAAGGAATAGCACTGAAAAATCTGTCAAGTATGTCACACTAAATGTTTCAGTAAACTATAGAAAACATCAGTTTGTGTTGCAACATTTTAAAATAGAAGTACACCACAAATTTGATGCACACTGTTTGTTTCATGTCCTCTTTATGCAACAAATGTCTACGAGGCTCTTACACAGTTTGATATAGAAATACAGTACATTAACTTCTGCTCAGTGAAATTCTTGAGCCTCTGACAATCGCCAGTTACTTAAAAGAATAATGCTACTTGGAAAATGTACTTATATAAGGACCTTGAATGCCAAAATCTAACGTGCAGACAACCAAGACAGGATTACCAGCAATGCTCTGCACACCACAACTCACCATGACAAAAATACAACACATGATCCATCAAATGTTCTTAAGACTGACTTACCTAAACCACAAAGGCTTCTGAAACATAACACAGGCATAAAACCCCCACAGCAACACTATCAGACTACAACACCTAACATGTCACTTAGCACTAGTAGTCCCAAACTGTTAGATACTAAGCACATAAGACAGACATCTACCCAGACAAATATTCTATCTATATGACACTCCATTGTAGGACATACAAATGTATCTCTTCCCAGGCTGAACAAGAATAGAGTAATGGTTAATTGCTTGTCTGGTGTCAGAATACTCACACACACTTACGTCCTTGAAGACCAAGCATCAGTATGATTCTCTCATATTGAGTGCTCACAATTTGAGACATACCTCTTCAGACGACATGAAGAGAGACACAATGAAGTACTCGTGATTCCCAAGTAGGTATGAACCGCCAAGAATGATGCTGCAATATGAATAAATAATTGACATCAATAATTGGCTTAGCTTTTGGTGTCATTTAAAGGAGAAGCAATATTTGTTAGTTTGGGAGGACATGCTTGACAGAACATGCTGCTTTACCAGGAATAGTTAGAACATTTACCCTCTAGATTTTTGAATACTGGGTTAGACATTCTCCATCACCATATTGCCTTTTTAGGCAATGCTAGCTAGAAATACCTACCAATATAACTGTACAAGCAAAGGATAATATGAAGGTGTTACTGACCATTACTAGGAGCCATACTTACCTTGCAGGATGTAGTATTCTCTGAGTGACCAAGACATGGTGTAAATCAATGGAGAGTACTCCAGCTGTGCAAGGCTATTATGCCTTCCACACATTTTGACAAGTTACTGTGAAGAAGGGGAAATAAAGATGAAGGTATCTTGATGTTTATCAGGACAAGTCTTATATCTGTGCTGGTTAAGAAGCATGATCCTCTAGAACTTCTCCATGTCCAAAGTACTGTCAGTAAAATCCCTTACAACATTATAGCTAGTTACAGAACTCCATCCGTGACTTAAGATAGTCTCAATACCTACATACTTACAAGTACTGGAGTAACTCAGCATTTAACCCAATACAATTTTCCTGGGTGACTTTGACCATACAACTATAGACTGAGAAGCATACATTAGCAGTGGTGAACAAACACAGTGATCTCTGGACTTTGTTAATACAAATGGTCTGAAACAATAAGTGAGAGTAGCCACTACAGGCAAAAATGTCCTTGACCTTATCCATACTAATATGGGTGTATTTTGCTCCACCCCTTACATATTGTCTTCACTCATCAGGTCAAACCATTAAAGTATTTCCCTTGAAATAAATTTCAAACATGAGATCCTAGCAGCCCATAGAATCAGTAAAAACTTTTCCAAGGCAAACATTCTACTTCTAAACGATACCCATAGCAAGTTTCAAATCCCCCCAAAATTATGTTAAATTCTGCTGAGTATGTGAAACTATACACCAGTAACTGGTATCAGCATATCAACAACTGCATAGAAGCAACTGTACCTTGTAGGAACAAGTGTAGGGCTAACTCCCAAAACAAATTGCTCTTGTAGACCCACAACATAATGAAGCTTTACAATAAAAGGAAGAGAGTCATAGCCAAATATAAGAAAAGTAACCTACAGCAGACTAGAGTCATCACCATTAAAATAAATAAACAACTCAGCAGTTTAATCAAAACCACTAGAACCATGTTTGAAGCAAAGGTAGCCACCTATGATAACAACAATCATAAAGCCTTCAGTAGTGATGTCTGAAAGATCAAGAGCTTTATGCAGCAATGTGCAGATATTAAACGTTCATTTCTGCATCATTTGGGAAACCTACTGCCTGGGGAAATTACCATACTGACAATACAGCCCAAAGATTTGACTTTGTGGTTTGGGATTTGGGAACATATGTGAAAAGTAACATGACATTTGACAAACACATTTCCACAGTGCTAAGAATATCCTTCTATACTGTGCCTCCAGGTCCAAGTATGTCATTGCCCCCCTTTATTCTGCTCTCACCAGACCAGTCCTTAAATACAAATTACCCTTTGGCATGTATATGACCAGTCATATACCACAACTCAAATCTCACCAGAGGTTTCTCACAAGGGAATACAGGGCCTGAAACATAAGTCCTAATGGACCACCTGAAAGCACTGTCACCATACAGATCTGTGTCTAGCTTATAAGGCATCTTCTGACACAATAGTGATGCACTTACTGAACATATGCACGTCAGACACTATCAGAAATACTCATTACAGGGACATGAACCTCTTATGTGACTTAAAGAGAATGGATTGGAGACAGGTACATCTCTTAGAGGTTGCCACTACAGTAAAACAAGACTTCCTCTCCCTGTAACACAAAGTGCATCCCTGTCCATATTCAAGTATAACCTGGATCTCAGAATGGCAGTTTTTCTCGGAATGGGAGTGAGGAAACATATCTCAGGATTGCCTCTGTACTATTTATGGAAAGAGGCAGCAGCTAAATGCTCTTCATATAACATGCCACCTATGAATATTCAATGGTATTCCACAGAAATAATCACTCTCACCCAGAACTAATCACGATTCCATGGGGGATATATAAATACAGGCCATGAAACTAAACATGGGTAATTTTAATTAATGGGATAATTATTTAAGCTTAATATAGTCCATTAGTCAGTTAGTCTTAAATTCATCTATAAATCCATCACTTGCTCGAAGCAATAGACACCAAGCAAAATAAGCTCAGTAGGTGTTTTGCATAGTAAAATATTTTCAGTGTGATTTCTAAGTGTGCACCAGCTGTGATTCCCTGCCTTAGTTGCTATATATATATATATATATATATATATATATATATATATATATATATATATATATCTATATATATAAAATCACTATGGAATACTGAAATTCCACAATCCCGAGACTCTGAATCCCGAGGACCAGAATCTTGAGATTGTGGAATCTCGAAACTTAAAAAAAAAGTAAAATATACAACAAACTATTCTAACATGTATGCAGGGGTGCAACCCCCCTGCACCCCTCACACCCCCTGAAACATAAATATACCAACTCCGAGACTGCACTACAGTGGAGTTAACAGCAAATTTCCCATTCCGCACTCTACGGTAATCACAGTTCAGTATGTTTGAGATTATGCAATCTCGAGATTCTGGTCCTCGGGATTCAGAATTTCAGGATTGTGAAATTTTGGTATTCTGTAGTGATCCTATATATATATATATATATATATGTATATATATATATATATATATATATATATATATATATATATATATATATATATATATTTATATACACATTTCAAGGGTTATGGAGTCCTTGCTTCCCATATTTGAAAATGTATGGGGGTTGTCCTCTGCAAAAAATGCTTGACATTAACTTTTTTGCCCATCTATGTTTCAAGCATCATTTTTCAGTATTTCTGACACTTGCCTGCTATTTTGCCATTCAGTGATCAGAAGTAGAATCACTCTCTTTACCTGTCAAAAAAGTTTAAAATCTGTAAGAGATGCTTGCATTGTTATTTTCTGACCAAGATTAGAAAGACATTTTTGTTATGTAGTAACTAGATGACTGCAACTCTTTCCAGCTGTGGTATGGCTCACTGAATGTTAACCAACTATAAAAAAGCTACTTTATCAGGGGGCAGATTATTTCCACCCTTGGATATAGACGTCTTCAGACGTTAATGAACATGGCTTCAGAAACGGCAATACACATTTGAAGTGCAATATTTAATTTCTGCATTATGTTATCCAAGTGTTTCAAATGTCTCTTGCCAAACTGGAGGATAGACACAGTAAACACAACAGAAGTGAATGCAGTGATGCATACTCTGTGAATGGTGCTTCTAAAAAGGGTGAAAGATAAGTTATTTGGGTTCAACATATTTATTTATTTATTTATTTATTGACATTTGTTAACCGGGTTAGTCCAACTGGGATTTTGTCCCATTTTCAGTGGAGACCCGAGGAGAAAAGATCCAGAAAGTACAATAAAATATTACAGTAGTAGACAAGCACAGCAAACAGAATAGAAATAAAACTAGCATTACAGTAGTAAACAATAGAAAAACAACACTAACAACAGTTAAATGATCATCGCTCTCCCTTGCTCCCAATGTCAGAGTTTTGTGAACAGTGCAAGGCGCATGCTGAGATTGCATAGTGATGCAGCAGTTTGCGTTGCTGCCTATCAGCAAAAGGTTCTCTGATTTGATTCTCGGCTGGGGTGCCTTCTGTGTAGAGTCTGCATGTCCTCCCAGCATTTGTGTGGGTTTCCTCCCATGTTACAAAGACATGTGTCTGGAGCATTTCTCCCTAGGCCTCAGCTGAAGCTTCGCTCATTTCAAGTCAGACTTTCCTGGTAAACAAATGTTGAATAAATAACCTAATGAAAAGGTTTATTTTTAGCAAAGAAACCTATGATTTGTATTTCATGCTTGCTACGCTGTGCCTGTCAAATATTTTAATTGCATAATGCTGATTAATGTGGTGATGGGACAGTTTAGAATTTGCCAGGTACAATTGCCTAGTGTACAATTACGAGGCATGTTTTACAATATTCATGAAATGAATGTTTTATAGGCTTCTTGTTTTCAGTGTTAAGAATTTTCAACAGTTCCCTGTTTCTTTTTTGTTTTTGTTTTTTTTAATTGCTTGAGTAAAAACATTTCTTTCACTCTCCATTTTCCAAACTTCTGAGTGTTATCACATAAAAATGATGTGCTAAAAGTAAATACTTGCTGCAGGCATTTAGCATGACTTTTCTGCATGACTAATTTATTTAGAATGTTAAATTGCAAAATGTAAACTGATGGACACCCAAAAAGGGACAGAGTGGAGTGATGAAAGGTATAGGGTTATATGGTGAGTATCACTGAGGGAGATTTAACAGCTAGAAAATGGATGAACTCAAAGGTGGCTACTATAAATTTAACTGAAAGGTTTTTTATAAACCTTCAGGGCAAAATGTCATTCCTTCTGTTAAAGCACTAAACAAATCTGAATGACTTTGAGCATGGCAGGTTCAGAGGGGCGCTCTAATATTTATACAAGAGAGACACACTGATGCGTAGTTTCAACTGAGGTAGGCATTCACTTGGCAGGGGACTATCTGCTAGTGAATTAGTGCCCCACAGGTAATCACCTTTCTATTTTGTTAAGAAATAAAAGTTTGGAAGTGAACCACACATATTCCAATACTGTGGTACGGAAGTCTGCTTTTGATTTACTCTTGGTTTAAAATAAGATCCTACTCTTTTGTCATACCTAGAATATATAAAAGAAAATTAGGCTGACGCACGGTTAGAATCCTATTGCTTTGCACTAGTTGCAATACAGAGGAGATCTATATAACTTTATAACTGAGATATGTGTGGTGGTAAATGGTCCTGTGAAACACCTGTTACAGGCACACAGAGCCATGCATGCACTTATATGGGTTACGATATTAATTTATATAGCTTTACCTCCATTTCTAGGTGTAGATACATGCTGGATGTCGGGGGAAAACCCATTTTCTATCATGGAGTGTCATAATTCCTTATGGCCACTTTCTCTAGCAGTGTGTCACATGAACATATGAACATGAACTTGCTTTTAAGTTTATAATGTCCTTACAACCCTCTTCTGCACAGGGACAGCCAAGGATTACAGCAGTCAATAATGCATCGCCTTTAGAAAAGTACCCATTAATAACACATTCAGCAGGAAAAAGATTTTTTTTTAACTTGAAAAGTAAGCATAGGTGGGAATTCATAAATACATACTCATCTATTTTTAATTTGTGAATATACATTTTGTCTTCAACAGGCAGTGCTTTTTATGTTTTAACAATTGACCATGATAGCATATATGTGTGCATTAATTTTTTAATAAAAATGATCTAATTGCATGAATAAGTATAAATATTCATCACTTTACTTATATGTGTATATTGCATACATATTTTTCTGTCAGTGTGTGTCTCCCTCAGACAGTACATATAGTTAGGAAGCTGCATGAAGGTTATATTTCTTCCATTTTAGCAGTTTGCTCAGAAATCCAGACATATCTGTCTTTATTTTGGCTTCTTCTCCCAAACTGCATGATTATTGCTCAGCTTACATATTGCTGACTTGAACCGCATCTGTTGAACACATACATAATAGAAAAAAAGAAACATCAAAGACTTATACAAACTTTCATTACATTCAGCATAATAACTGCATACCATATTACAACCACAAGAAAAGAACTCTCCATTACAATCATTTTTCCAAAGAAAGCATATTTAACTTTAGAAGCATATGAAATAAGGAGTATTTTACATTATTGGTCATTTTACTTATTGCCTGATAGGCTGTTTTGAGGATAAGGTATGAATGAATCACAAAATTATAAATCACAATAGATCACAACTGCTTTAGAAATTTTAACAGTTCATTTTGTGTTCTGGTGTAGCATTTGAGAAATACAAATATGATTAAATGTTACAATGAGTGGAGTAAAAAATATAGTCACATCCTATTTCTGTGACATGGATGCATTCACTAGTAATAGGCAGACATCAGTTATTTGGAGGAGCAAAATAGATATGAATAAAATTAATCACAAACCTTTCACAGCAGTATAGATTTGTTGGCATGGAACTTGTTCGATCAGCTAAAGAAATATTTTTGTTTTCATTTTTTTTTCCGATTATCATGAGATAGTACCTCTTTGTAAATTTGAAAATGGGCATACAAATAATTTCACATCATAACAATCAAAAGTCAACAGTCCTTGGTGTGTTAGAGTCAGTCTAAAAACTTTTAAAAATATTGATATGCACTTTCTACGGTCCATAGAATGAAAGCCTCCGTTTTTGTTTAGTAGTCTGAATGAAAATGACAGGATGCATGTGGACATATGTACTACCATTAAGTAAGGCAGAGGGATCAGAAAAATAATATATTCAAAATGAAGTCATTGCTGACAAACAAAGAATGGCATCAGCTGATCACCTCATACTCTAAGACTGCAATTAAAGAAATTCTTTTTGTTGCTGAGAAGGATATTCCCCCGGATTCAAGAATCCTCCGTGTAAGACTTAATAAGTCTTACTCTGAGGCTGCAGTTGAACGGTATGATGTCAGCATGCCATGAATATTGATGAGGGCATGCTGACTCAACCGTAACTCCTACACGGACCGAGTATGAAAGCAGGGGGCGTGTCCGACTGCCGAGTAGTCTAAATGTCCAAGCCCCTGCAAGTGTAGTAAAAGCAAAATGTCAACACAAAAGAATGAGTTCGCTCAAATGTACTTGCACCCAACACCACACACCCTGACACTGTAAACCCCCATCACAGTTATAAAAAGTAAAATATTTATTTTTTATTTTAAAATCCACAATATAGCTGCCCGTATTTGCGCGTGTGTGCGTGGGTGTGCCCATTGCTTAGCTTTAGTTAGCAATTCTGACATGGAAGAGCATAAGAAAGAATGTTTATGCGAATCACACCAAATTGCAGTAGTGTAATGGTAGAGTGTATGCACAAAGAGGAGGCATTCATAGTTCAAGTCCCACCACTCCCCTTTTTATTTATGTTTTAAATCAGTATTTGAAATAATACCACACATATATGATTAAAATATTATTAAAAGCAGTTAAATGGCCAATGTATCAGTGAACAAAATATATATTTTTAAAGGATCCAGATATATAATAGCCTGCCGTTAAGCAGCACTTTACCCAGCTTAACAGAGGTGCCCATAGTTTAATAGCACTTTACCCAGCTAAGCAGAGGTGCCCATAGTTTAATACCGCTTTACCCAGCTAAACTGAGTTGCCCATAGTTTAATAGCGCTTTACCCAGTGCAATAGAGTTGCCCAAAGTTTAAAAGTGCTTTACCTAGCGCAATGTGTTGGCGTGGACGTGCGTGCCGCGCCAACCAGGGCACCGTAGGGCACCAAGGAGCAACGTAGAGCAAAGTTGCTTAAATGCAGCCACACCCCCTAGCCTGTCTGGACAGTATGAAAATAAAACTCAGGAGTCTGTGCATCAGAAGCAAAGTACAGAACCACTAAGCCATGACAACATAGAGGAAACATCCACTGTTAACATTCATATTCTTACGGATGATAGTTTAACCATTACTAAGCAGGTCTGCAGTCAGCTGAGAATTTTACAAAATGGCCAATCACAAAAAAGTGCAGGAAATGCGGCATATTTAAGCCCCAAAGGCAGGAATACACACCATAACTGATTGTAGCTCACATCTGCATTTAGAATGTCTGGTGTCGGAGACGGAACACACTTCCGAGCGCAACGTTGGGGCATCGAGGAGTCCAAATACATGGTTTGGCTCCATGTCCATCGTCACGAGTCAAGACTCCTGCAGGGCCAGTTCCAAGGGACAGAGTACAAGGCAGAGGCTTGGAACCGGTTAGCTTGTGACCTGACCAGTGCCACAGGCATTCCTTGCACTGATGAGCAGGTCTGTCACCACCATGCAGACCTGAAGAGACGAAAGCAGGACCGCCTGAACCAGTGGATACAGGAGGCCCGTGGGATGCGGGATGCCCCACAACTGAGTATGTAGCCATGGAATGCAGTATGTAAGAATTGATAATGGAGTATGTATAATGGATAGGTATGTCTCAATATCCCCTCATTTACTTTACAGCTGCAGGTGACCATGCTATGAATCAGCAAGCCTATGCTGATAGGCTGCTAAGGCTGCGCCACTAGGAGGTTAGTGATTATTCTGCATGTATTGTTATATAAAATATGGGAGAGAGCATGAAAGAAAGTGTTGTAGTCCAATAATACAGCCATAAAATTGCCCGAATAAGTCCTCTGCATGTACTGTCAGATAAAAACGTCAGAGAGGCAGAAAAAGAGTGTAGAAACCCATTAAGAAAGGTAACATATGTCTGGAATAATATCTCTGCAGGCACTGTCATATGAAATAAGTGAGTGAGCCTGAAAAAAGAGTGTGCTAACCTATTAATAAAGGTATAATATGTCTTGAACATGTCTGCCATATACACCGTTAAAACAAATAAAGGAGTGAGCCTGTGGAAAAGTGTGTAATGTCATTAATAAAGGTCTAAAACCCAGAGTGTGTCTGTGTCACAGAGTCTGAAATGTTGTGTTGTACCCTTGCATTATACAAACAGTACTGTTTGAAAAGGTACTGGCAACCCAGAGTTGTGCAGTCCCATATAAAGTGGGTGATGGAAGTGCTAGTAGCTGTGAAACATACATACAGTCCACAACAGTCAGTTACTGGCTGGCATGAATAAGTAAAACTGGCACGTGTAGCATGTTATATTTTCCCCAAAAATGTGAGTGTGTGTCAAGAAATGCAGGGTTCTGTCTAAATCAAAGTGAAAATGTCATGTGAAAACATCCCATATATGCAGATAAAGAAATATAAATGCAATCAAAAAATATGTTGCAGTAACATCTGCATCCTGGACAGTTAGTTTGTCAGATATAGGTCAGGCATATATTGAACTAGCCAAACCCATTACACAACCTAATGTATGGTGGCAAGTGTAATAATACATGTAGGGGATATACACTTGCAGTCACTAGGAATGTAGTGGAGATGAAAAGGTCATTATAAGATGTTAACCAAGGTAGTTTCTACACCCTACTGTATGTGCATAAACCTTGCAGTTCCACACCTCAATGGGTATGTGTAATCTTAAATATTTGTTGGGACATATGTCCTATGGTTCTATAAATATTTGCATTCACATTGATGCACGTGCCCTGTTTGAACACCACAGTCATGGTGGCCTGTTGCTACTAAACATCCCTGGATGCTGTTGGAATAACCACTGTGGTTCAATATATGCATGTGTTATGCTTGCTGTTCAACTGTTGTACCCTTGGTGTGTTGGGTTAATGGGAATATTATTGCACGCAGTTACAACTAATCTGGAATGCTGTTTTGCTTATGTTGTAATTAAACACACCTAATCACAGAACGTATGGGAAGGCCGATCCCAGCGGACCCACCTGTCCCTCCTCAGCCGGTGAGTGCACCTGGCACCAACAGGTCTGGTGCCCAGCCCGGGCTCCCCTCCTCCATTGGTCCTGTGCTACCTTCAGGTGGAAGTGCTGCAGGGGATGGGGTTTGCCCCCCCATGCAAGCGTGGGCGGAGAAGAGCCACCTGCCACCCTTTGAAGGGTCCGGGTTATGGTGCGTAGGGAGATCCAGTGTTCAGTCGCTGATCCCCTACACCAGCTTGAGGCGAGAGTAGCGCATCTCACGGGTGAGCCTGCCCGTCCTACGCAGCCCCCAGCACAGCCTCCCTCGGGGCTGTGAAGGTGCAGTGGTGGCTGCCCATGGGTGGGGATCTCAGTTCCACTGTTACCACCTGTGGGCTCATGGGCTTGCGATTTCCAAACAACTTCCCAGTCAATTGTGTTCACCCACCCCATGTGTCAAATTCCGCTCCTGTATGTGTCTTGTTTGTCTTGTCTGTTTACCTCCCCAACCTACCTCCCCAAATATACCTACATCCCCTACCTCACATTCCACTGTCATCTGTTCCCACAAAAAAATTACGCCCCATACATAGCTGCCCATTTCTCACACATGTCCACCGGACATGTAAACTGATAATTATAATTGGCACTACAACATACTCTGTTGTCCTCACCCCTCTCTCAGGGGTGGAAGATTGCAAATTTCACACCAAATTACGAACATATGCACAGCTGCTGCTGGTACAGAAATGGGAAGCTATGGACCTTCCCTACACCCTTCCTGCACATCCCAGCTGGTATCCCTACTGTCTTTCTCTCTTTGTGCTCCCTTTTTCACCACTTTTCTATCTCCCCATTTTCTTTCCTTTCAAAGAAATTAGTGAGGGTGTTAATGGAAGTAAGCACTTTTAAGCAGTAGTTAGCGGGGGTGTGCAAATGTGAGCTTGATAACTGTCAATAAGTGAGAGTAGACACTGCTTGCATGTCAGAAAAGGTGTAGTAATACATATGCTCAGAATCCAGATATGAGACATATACCAACCTTCTGACTGAGACAACAGTGTCCACAGCAAACAAGCATGGTCCCCAACTTGCAAACCTGAAAGTGCTACGCCTACCTAACAGATCATTTTATAGCAGTGTCCTGAAATCACAGTGAGAACTGCAATTGCCACACAGCAGGCTGCATGCAATTACTAAATGGTGGGCATCAATTAGTGCAGAGGCCATCACATGCACATGTGAAGATACCTAGAAAAGCAGTCTGATTCTGCTGTCCACACATGCAATAATATCATTGCACCAACTGGGAGAGACAGAGAGAGAGAAAGAGCACAAGTGAGAGAGGCAGACAGAGAAAGACAGACAGACAGATACAAACAGGCAGTAGGAGACAGACACTGAAAACAAACAGCAACACACAGAGGAAACCAAAACCAAAAAAAAAAAAAATACAACACCTACAACAGACAGAGGTGAGGAATACAAAGGTAAGGTATGTAACAGATATGTATTTGCTGACATCCGAAAGATGTGTCTGAAGGGTACCCTGCATATGTGGCAGCAGTCCGTATCTATATGTACATGCACATTTGCATAGGGCAAGGGACGTACTGCAACTGTTAGTGAAGGCTGGACATATATATGTTGTTGAAGACTGCTATGTGCACATATGTATGCAGGTTGTAGTGTGTGGCATTGCAGACAGCAAGCTGTGCCGGTATATGTCATGTGGTGATTAAATGCTGTGGGACTGAGCTACAGGCAGTGAGGCCTGCTACAGCTATATGGCCTGAGGACAGCGGAATGCATTCTGCACAACATTTTGCAATAGTATTACATAACCGTATGTCTCACAACTGTTAAATAATTGACATCCCCGCCATGAAAGGTGGGCAGTATATGTGCCTATATGTGCAGCTATATGTACAGCAATGGATGTTTAGATGTATGTGTATATATACATGTATATATATATATATATATATATATATATATATATATATATATATATGTATATATATATATAAATATATATATATATATATATATATATATATATATATATGTGTGTATATATATATATATATATATATATATATATATATATATATATATACATATATAGATATATAGAGATATATAGAAATATAGATAATATAGAATTATAGATATATAGATCTATATATAGTTATATACATATACACATATATACACATAAAGATAGCTATAGGTATCTGTAGATATATATATATATATATATATATATATATATATATATATATATATATGGATATATGTTGATATATATGGGTATATATGGATAAATATAGATATATATCGATATATATGGATATATATATAGATACACACATATATATATATATATATATATATATATATATATATATATATATATAGATATATATATATGGATATATATAGATATGTATGGATATGTATGGATATGTATAGATATGTATAGATATGGATAGATATAGATAGATATGTATAGATATGGATAGATATGTATAGATATGTATAGATATGTATATATGTATGTAGCAAGAGAGTGAAAGAGAGGGAGACACAGGGTCATATGTACTGCAACAGGTGCCTGTTGTCCAAGGCATGGAATGAACACCAGTGTTGATACTGCAGTGCCATACCCCATTCCAAAACACCTTACACAGTAACTGCCACATAGGTGGTAGCCTGCCTAACACTGAAGGTGTCAGAAGGGAACACGGGACACAGGTGGACAGTAGGCTCCCCTTTGATAATCACAGTGCCACAGTAGTCATGTCATCTGTCTACGTGGTACGTGTCATCACAAAAGGTGTGTCATCTAGGGAAATATAGGTTGGTGTTCCCCTCTACTCATCACAATGCCCCATGTGGTATGTACCTCACATGACAACTACAGCAAGTGGAAAGGCCACAGACATACCTAACAGCTCTGTTTGTCAATGTAGCATTGTTTACATCACTGTTAGGTCTGAGTATGTATTGTCCACCCATGTGCCACTTGGCTGAAGTGTAATGTGTTGCCAGCATGTGTTAGTGAGTGGACAGTACATGTGTGATGTGTGCAGTACAGATTAGCAAGTGTATATCTGTGAACATGGTGGGTGTGCACTGTCTGTATGTACATGCATAGTGGACCCATGGGACATGTGGCATACCCTGTCGTACACATTGTTAACATCTCATAGTATCTTTCAATGGCCAGTATGCATTCTACTACAGTTATGTACTAACATGGGTAGACATGTGTGTATGACATGGGTTGACACTATGCTGTGGGTGATACCGTTAATATCCATCAATGATTTGTGGTCTGGTAGTATACGCAACCTCAACAGCATGACTATAAGAAATCATTGGATGATGTCCTGACAAATGACACACAGTCGTAGGGAATTCAGTAACAGTTGGATCCTTCCGGTGCTACACTATAACACTAACCAGTGGTAATGACCGCCACTCATTCCTGTGACCACATCTGTTTGGCATATAGCCCCCTTAGGTACATGCAAACACACTAGGGATGTGTCCATCCAAATCTGGAAATGCATGCATTGGCCTACAATGCATTCCCTGGATGGGATGCATATCCTACACAAGGGTATCATACAGACAGATACTTGTTGTATGATACATGCTGTATAACAGTAAGCCGACTATGGCATAGTCATCCTCATGTACTATACATACTATCCCATCAGTACCACACAGGTGGTAGCCCTCAACATGTATGTTGGGTACCAATGTGTACATACAGCCTCATGTTATGTCATGTGTCCCTTGGTATCCACATATCCATAGGTATTGTGGAGTCCCAAGGTGTATCACATAAGACATTAGAGGCCTGAATGCATATCCACAAGGCAATTGTACACTTATAAAGACTGTTCATTATTGGCAGTCATTGTTGTGTATGAACATGTCTGACATATACCCCAGGCATATACCCTCACTCACACTACTCTTAAGTAACTGTCATGGGTGCGTGTGGCACAGATGATCATGGCCACAGAACACGACAGTGGACGGCCTTGTCACATACATACATATGTGACCTACGATCTGAGAATCAGCGGCACAACCTGTCAATGGAAACAAATGTATTCATGTAGTATGCAGGCTTCACACCTATGTACTGATTGAGAGGACATGTACACATATATATTTGCCACGCAGATACCTGATTTGTGCAATGCATTTACTGTTGTAATCATAATATGTCATACCATAGTAAAAGCAAAACACACATTGCATTCACCAACAGTGTCACACACACACAGTCAGCATTTGCAGAATTCAAACCCCTACCTAACTATGTTATGATACTAGAGAGAGATGCATTAACACAACGAGCTATTTGCTTTACTGGGTGCTTTCCCTTCTTCATCTGTATTTGTAGGATGGTGACATAATCAGTCTTTCCAAAGAGGAATGTACCTCTTTTAGTGTGTTTTCCCAGTCTCCAAAAAGGGCACTCCTTTTAAAGACAATTGTACACATACCACCCATACACAGTAAGCATTTGCAGGATACAAACCCCTATCTAACTATGTTATGACACAAGAGAGCGATGCATTAACACAGTGTGCTATTTGCTTTACTAGGTGATTTCTCTTCTCCGTCTGTATTTGTAGGATGGTGACATCACCAGACTTTCCAAAGAGGAATGTACCTCTTTTAGAAGTTTTTCCCAGTCTCCAAAAAGGGAACACCTCTCAAAGGAAACTGCACACATACACACACCCCTCCCCACACTCACACACTCACTGTCAGTGTTTGCAGGATTCAAACCCCTACCTAATTATGTTATGATACAAGAGAGAGAGAGAGACACATTAACACTGCACGCTATTTGCTTTACTGGCTGGTTTTCCTTCTCCTGCTGTATTTGTAGGATGGTGACATCATCAGACTTTCCAAAGAGGAATGTGCCTCTTTTACTGACTTTTCCCAGTCTCCAAAAATGGAACACCTCTCTAAAGAAACAGCACACATACACCCCCCACACTGACTGTTTTCAAGATTCAAACCCCTACCTAACTATGTTATGACGCTAGAGGGAAACGCATTAACACGGCTTGCTATTTTCTTTACTGGTGGGTTTCCCTTCTCCTGCTGTATTTAAAGGATGGTGACATCATCAAACTGGACATGGTGATTTGTGTACACTTTGTTTTATGCCATTCCAGGAATGGTCCATGTGGATCAGCAGGTGTCAACAGCTTGAACAAGACCTCATAATCCTTACCTTTTGTGATATATCTGTGGACACATTGACATTCCGTCATATGTCAACACATATTTATGCACAGCTTGTTGGTTTTGTGGATATTACATGTGTCTGGGATGTTGATAAAGGGCTATTCAAAGTCTATGTGAGACATGTGTAGATGTGTTCATTGATGTATGTCCTGGGTGGCTGCCTTGCAAACAGTCTAGCATGTTTGGGAACCATGATCCGCACATGAACATACCACAGTTGGTAGAGTTGTGTGTATGTCAGCATCCAATCGCTCTGTTTATGACTGCAACCATGATGGACTCCATGACCTTGCAGATCAGACTTCATAGGCATACTGGACTTGACTTCCTATGGTGTGTTGTGCACCAACACTTGTGGGGAGTGCCATATGTTGCTGTGACACATTCAACGGTTCCACATCCTGTGTAGGGTTGAGGATCAGCTGACTGTTCAGGTGCAGGATCTGTTTGTTCTGTAGTTTGTGCATGACACATATTGGGAATCAATGTATTCCACTTGCTGCCATGCTTTTGGCAGTGGGGGTAGCTGCTCATCCATTCTACATGTGATATCTCCTGGTATGATGATATGGCCTATTGTCAGTGGGAGGTAGGTATGTACATATGGGCCTGTCTGTCAGGATGTCGGCATTGTCAGTCAGGTACAGTTGGCCCTGACTCAGGACATATATGGGTGTACATTGCTATTTATGACATAGCTGAAGGAGGTGTCATGATTCAGTCTGGACTCCTTCTCAGCTACTCTTTATAAAACACCAACGAACATGAGCACTAATCCCTGTTATACTCTTTTACACACTTAACACCCTACTGATCATTTGTGATCAGGCTACAGAGTATGTCATCATAATATCTTGGCATATCCAGGGGTCAGTTTTGTGTGTACTCTCCAGTCCAGCTGGTGAATATTGTGATATTGACACAATGTCACATCTGCCTCATGTACACAGACAACCCTCTCCTCCTCCCGACAAACTGAGATATATGTGTGAGATGCACCTATAGAGACATACAGGGTGCTGAACTCTCTCGACCCATGACTGGCACAGTCTATCAGGTGGTGAAGGTAACCACACACACCACATATCAGTCTCACATATCCTCTAGCGACAGCACTCAAACCACATTATCACACATAGACATACTCAGATGCTGTAAATGTACTCTGCCTAAGCAGCAGAGACCTCCAAAGCAGACACACACACACAACTGCTACCCCACTACAATGCCCACATATCACATAGTTCACAATGTCAGTGTGCCACACAGTCACTGCCATTCTGGCTAAACAACACACCTAATACACTTGTAATAGGCGACACTTATTGACACACTGGCATACCACTCACCAGCCCTAACAAGGGAACAGTCACTTTGGGCTGTCTGTTGGGTGCCAGGATTTGCCACATAACACAAGCAGTCAGGTCACTCCAAAGCAAGTACAGGACTGGCACCATCATTGTCCATGCTGGTGCGTAAAACCTCAGACATTACTCCCTGGACCACATGACATGATACATGGAGAAACACTCTGATCATGTAGCCCAGGCCAGTATGACCCTGACCTTGTCTAGCATCTTATACCCAGCAATTATGATGTCACAGTATAGAGACAAACATATCATGTTTAACAGTTGCCTAACAAATTTGTTTCATTCATAGGGGATACAGTGTCTGTCAGTCTGTGGTGACATGCTCAACATGCCACGTAGCTTCACTATGGACAGCTTGCACCTGTCACCCTTGGACTTTTGAATGCTGGCTAAGGCTCTTGCTACCACCATAGTGCCTTTTTTAAGCAGGGCTCAAAAGACAAACCCACCTCCATAGACATTACAGGTTAAATGAAACTAAGGGTAATGCTGCTCAACACCAGATGTGTTACCCTCATATTGCGGCCACTCAGGACTCTCCTCAGTATGGAGGATAGCGATATCTGTGCACTAACAGATGCCTGGTTCAGGCTCACTTATGCACACCAGCACTACCAGGTTATGTTTCACACCATGCTTTCTGACAACAAGACTTGGAACAGACAACACAACTAGGGGGAGTATCCATATACATCACAGATACACACACCTCCAGGTTAGTAGCACTGCATCACAGACCATACATATACAACTACCATTGTGCAAAACTGCCTTTCAGTTTGTTGCCTGCTACAGACCACCCTCCCAAACTCAAGAACCACACTCGGCTTTCATGGCAACTATGGAGAATATGAGGTTCTCCACAAACACCATTATATTGGGTGACTTCATATACACAAATATTGACTGGGGATACTACTCAAGCCCCAACACCCTCACCAAACAGTCGCTACAATTTGTAGACTCATATGCTATGGCACAAACAGTCAGCACAGCCACAAGAGGGAATACATATTGGACCTGATCATCATGAACATGGGGACTCTATGTTCCACACCAGCGATATACCCCTCATTGGTAAGGTCAGAACATACATGTATCTCACTGTACATACATATACCCTCCACACACCCATCCTGGGTAATCTTGGTGAACTTCTCATAAGCCAATGTCTCACTTCACCAAAGCAAGGTGGTATCCTTCAGAGACCCTGAGACAAATATGGCTCACAATGCTGAATCCTTTACATACACATTCTTTGGACACCTAGTGGACTGCATGGATTGTGCTATCCCAAATAAAAACAGGACTCACTACTCCAATGGCAGGGGACCTATCTGGTAGACCCCAGCTATTAATAAGCTGTACAACGTCAGGAGGATGCTACTACATGATAGAGCACAATCCCAGACTGGGAAGGCATCTGTGATCTGTACTAGCAGACAGCTGCGATCACTCATGAACTTTTATAAGGGCCACTTCTACCGGACAATTGCAACAGACATGTAGGACTATCACACGGCCTTCTTCAGTTATGTCAGGAACCTGGGTGGACACTCACTGATATGCTGTGAGTTACTGCATACTGACTAAACATACCCTGAACCCACTGGCATTACCAACATCCTGGCAAACAGGTTCAGTGCAGATGTCTCCCCTCATCCCCCCTAAGGAGCAACTATCCATCCCAAAAGAGTATAACCTCCCTGACATCACACAGAAACAGGTGAGTGCTGCCCTCCCCAAAGCATACGTCACAGTATCAATGGGACCAGATGGTGTCCTGGCCTGCATCTTACATGAACTTCATGCCAGATGTAACCCTCACATTACATCACTGTTCAATATCAGAGTTACTACAGGATATATACCCAAGGAATAGTGTACAGTGACAGTGGTCCCACTCCACAGAGTTGGTGCCACAATGGACCACAGACAATATTGCCCTGTAAGCCTAACTAGCCTGTTCTGCAAAGCTATGGAGGGTATTGTCATGGGACTCATACACATAGATATCGGGAACCTAGAGACACTGTGTCCTACACATTTCAGCGTTGTTGTGGGCAGATCTTGTCTCTTGAACCTGTTTGTATTCTTTAAACTGTTAACAGGTCCATCGACATAGGGACGGTTGTCCACCCAGCCTACCTGAACCTTGCAAAACCCTTCAACACAATAACCCACTGGGCCATTATGCATAGGCTTACCAGTGTCGATATGGACACATATCTCACACGATGGATTGCTACCTGGATCAGGGATAGCACCCACATGGTCAGAATTGCAGGTGCCATGTCTGGCTATACACCAGTTACACGTGGCATCCCACACGGCTCAGTCCTGGGACCTCTCTTGTTCAGTATATATATGTCTGACGAACAGGCTACCACAGGGGGAATATGGCTAAACATGTTTGCACTTGACTGCAAACTGGCTGCCATGATCAACTCTCCAGCTGCCACATGCATACTCAAACAGGGTCTCATAGAGATGGATGACTGGTGCCTGAGCCATGCCCTACAGCTAAATGCCATTAGTTGCATAGTCATCCCCTTTGGGAATAACAACATGCCCACACATTACCACATAGGTAGCACTCCATTACATACAGTAGGAGTTGTTAGGGGTTTCGGGACATGACTTGTTCGTACTGTCGCCTTTGACATTCACGTTGCCAAAGTGGTTGGACACACCTTCTATGTGGGCCACCTTATCCTATATAGTTTCACATCTAGACCGAGTGAGGTCATTGTGCCCCTATACTCATCACAACCATGCTTGGTTGCAATGCCACATTTGGGGTGTACCTTACCTGACACCTGCAGCAACTGTACTGGCCACAGAAGTTCCTCACCAAGCAGATCTAGGGACTCACACAGATGCCCTGCACAGTTCGGATGCAGTAACTCTAGCTCTACTCAGTCGCTTACCACCTACTCGGATATGATGTGTGCCTGTTGTTTACAGATATACAAAACCCAGATTTACTGGACATGCTCCACCTCAGGATATCTGACTCCCTTGGAGCTACACACTCTAGGGACGTATACCTCAGCACAGATGTTAATAGGACATGCTGGAGGGACAGATTCTTATTCCAGAGCCTCCACTCACTCCAGATTGTAATCCCAGTTTCACATAGGCCGAGCTACCCACTGACCACCTACAGAAGACATCTTGATGACTGTATGGGTGATCGTATGTTTACCCCTGGGATATCTTCTGTGTCCCTGCTAGACAGAGCACACTAGCCTAAATGTACATGGGCTATCTTGTGTGACCTACTATTCACACACACAGTGTAGTAATCTGACAGGGTTGCGAATGCCAAACACACTCTGGCTAGGCTTGTACATGCTCTTGGGCAGATAGCCTAGTATCATCCTCTGAACCTATGCTAATGTTCAGGATGCACAATGATACTGTTTGCAGGTCTTTATCATCTTTGCTTTACCAGTTTCTATGAACAACTTTGGTATCTGCAGAACATATTTGATTATGACAGGGTTTCACTATATTATAGATGCGTCTGTTGTCATATAACTGTGTGCGCTGAATAGTGACTGGTTCCTGGGTTAACACATGCAACTGCCAGATATGCGTGGCCCACTGCTGTACTCAGACATGGCCTAAGTGTGATGAGCATACCCAGTTCAGGCTTTCCGTGTTTTGTTGCCTGACATTTGTCTCATTTATTCAAGTGTGTGAGCATGCCCAGTGTGGCCTTTCAGTATGTTGCTATCTGAGGTCCACTACATTTGTTGATGTATGTGAACATGACCAATATTAACATTTATACTGTGTGTGTTGGAAGTCAGGTTCTGTTCTTACTGCAGGACTCACCTTTGTGTCATAACTTGACAGGGATTATGCTGTGCCTGCAGGGTTTCCATGAGATACTTTGCATAGACTTATCAACATGCCCTCATACAGGCTGGTCACTGCAATAATATCATGGTTTAGTCGTTCAGTACTTTGACTATAGTGCACAGTATTCTGGGTTCGAGGCCCATTACTGCTTTATATTTTCATACTGAGCAGACCAGACTGCTTAAGGGCCAGTTAAACAAATATGAGCATGTTGGCTTTTGTTCAGCTATGCCCTACTTAGACCAAGCTTGTCCGACATTGCTCAATATTCACCAACATTGCTGGACATTGCCCAATATTACTCAACATTGACCACAGTTGTGCTAGTTGGTGTGTGCGATTTTGTTTGCATATACTACATGGTGGTAAATGCTGTTTAGCACTGCTTTATATTGCTTAACACATGG
Source organism: Protopterus annectens (assembly GCF_019279795.1). Taxonomy (NCBI): domain Eukaryota; kingdom Metazoa; phylum Chordata; order Ceratodontiformes; family Protopteridae; genus Protopterus; species Protopterus annectens. The sequence continues at coordinate 417,504,107 of NC_056727.1, read as the reverse complement.
CAATCATGCCTTAGGTGGTGCTGCAGGGCTGCCTATGTTGGATACACATACTACACTCCCTGTACATGTTTGAAAGCAGGTAGTGTCAACTTAGGCATCCCTTTTACTATATGTGCGAGTCAGAGAGAGGTATCATTTCCAGAGTTCCTACTGAGCCAGTGTATGTGCTATGCATTGCCTCTTTGCCAAGGCCAAAGCATACTGGACATGCCTCTTTCTGCTTACTGGGGCAGGCTCAGGTTGTTCCTCCTCCGAGTCACGCTCTGCCTGTGATGGCCCTGGCAATGGTGGGGGGCTGTTTGGCCAAGGCCTATGCTGGTCCTACTGCAGCTGTTTTCGTAGGATCATATTATGTAGCATAGAACATACCATGACAATTTGGGTACATGTAGTTGGTGAGTACTGCAAGGCTCCACCAGATGTGTACAGGCACTGGAACCATGACTTGAGCAGCCCAAACACATGCTCTATTACATTACGTGTTTGTGCGTGTGCCTCATTATGGTGTTCCTGTTCAGGTGTTTGTGCGTTTCTGATGGGTGTCATCAGCCACGTCTCCAGTGCATAGCCAGCATCCCCCACTAGGTGACCATGTGGGATGTCCCCACTGGCAAATGTCTGGTACAGCTGCATCAGATGCCAGATATGGGAATTATGGTAGCTTCCAGGGCAGTCTGCACACACATTCAGTATTATGCCCTGGGCATCACACATGACCTGGCATTTGATGGAGGGGAAAACCTTGCGGTTGAAGTAGACCCTACCCTGCTCGCCGGCTGGTGCTTTGATGCGTATGTGCGTGCAGTCTATTGCACCCACTACCTCAGGGTATTCCGCTATTTGCTGGAAGAGATGCATATTGCTGGCCAATAACTCACGGGAATTGGGGAAATATACATGATCACCGGCATGTGCTGACATGGCATCCAGGAACTGGTGCAGTACCCTGGATGCTGATGCCTGTGATATCCCCATCCTATCACCAGTTGGTCTCTGGAAGGTACCTGTTGATAATATTCTTAGGCCAACACATACCTTGGTTTCCACTGGGATGGGTTCCCCTCTGTTGGTTCTGTGTGTGAGGTGTGGCCTGCACAGCTCAACAATTTTCTACAGGAGGTCTCTGTCCACTCTATAGCGCTCCAATATCTCCAGTTCATGCAGCCCCTGGTAGGTTACACTGGGCCTGTACACTCTTCTCTGTCTCCTCACTGTGGGTTGTCCAGCAGCATTTCCATTGTCACCACCCTCAGCATGTTGCATATGTCGCCTTATAACAGCAATGACAGCCCCTAACATTTATTTGTCTCAGTAAAGCTTTTTCAATTTTCACTTCTATTAGCTTACTGCAGTGTCTGTTGTGAGAAACATAATGGACTGTTGTTTGCAGAGTTTTAAGTGCTAGGCTGGGCTGGGCTAGTGTACTGCCTGTGTAATTGCCTGATTCTGATTATTTTCACCTGCTAGCTCTGCTAGTACTCCCTGGCAGCTTCCTACTATTTGTTGTGCTTCCTTTTTCCTTTCTGTTTCCTCAGGGGGGGCAGCGCCACGCACACAAGCGCAAACACGTGCACAACAGCTAACATGCGCGCACACATGCTTACACGGACTAAAACTTGCTTATTCAGGTTAAAACGCATGCACACCAGCGCAAACGTGCTTACAACTCTTTAAACAGCCTTATACATGCTTACTACGGCTTAAAAGCACTCACTCACGCTTACACGCACGCACTCTGTCTTACTCGGATTTACAGGCATGCACACACACACATGCACACTCAGCAAGCAACTTTGATCTTATCCACGGCATACACCTTCATTTCTTGCCTTTCCCTAGCCTATATGTTGACACACCTCTTTCCATGATGTGTAAATGACAGCAGACACATGCCACTCTGCTCCAGTGAACTTCACTTCTTTCATACATACCCTCTTCATGATGTCACTATCCTCTACTCTGTTACTCCCCTTATCCTACTCCTACACTCCACTGACTTTGCTCATTTGCTATGTAAACTTGCGATTCACTATCCAAACCCTCATTTACATAGGATTGCCTACTAATGCTTAGTTACATCTCTTAGACTGAGCCTCCCCCCTTAGCAACCTCTTCAGCCTACCATTCCCTTGCATTGTACATTAACAATTTAAATAAGATCCACATTTGTGGGTTTTAATTTTTAGTTTTCTGGGTTTCAGAGTGCAGCCCATTTGCGCGGCGCTGCGCTATGCTTAAACATCGGAAATCGGAGAAGACAAATATTTTTATTTTTATATTGCATCAAGAAACATTTCCAATGGCCGTATATTTGGCCATTGGCATGCTTCCTGCACTGGATGCAACCTTTATTTGGAGCTGTCATGGCTCCATTATGCTATTTGCAGAATGGTACTCAGTTGTCAACTGAGTACATTTCTGCAAATAACACTGCTCTTACTCGGACAGGTTTGGGTTTCCTGAATCACAAATCTACCTCATTTGCATGCCTTCTGCCTGCAATTGAGGTAATTTGCATATCTCAGCCCTGTCTGTGTAAGAGCCATTTTAGGAGCTCTCTTGCACACCCCTGCAGGCTGTTCCTGGATCGCTCGTCGGACATGATGGCTGCATGGAGTCTTACTCTACTCTAAGACTCCATGCAAGCCTTCCTAAATTCGGCCCATTATGTTACTATGAATTCACTTTATGAATATCATCACTATTCAAAATCCTTAAATACATGTAATGAGTTCAAACCTACAGTCTTTTGCGTTATTTTGATGCATGTTTGAGTCAAAGATGGTAATTATTAGAATAAAAGATACCACCTTTAGATGTTTTCATAGACATAAAAACTCAATTTATAAAATCTGAACTTTTTCAGCCTTAAAGTTTTTCTTATGTGGTATCTAAGACTTAACCACATCAAACAATACTTTTTTTAAAAAGAACATTATGTGCTTGAAGGAAACTCAGAAATTAATGCAACAGAATGAGCAGCTTAACAATGAGAGAGATTTACACGCCCAGTGGTGCACTGGATAGCATTATTACCTTACAGCAAGAAGTTCAACAGCTCTGTTTGTGGCCCGAGCACATTCTGTATGGAATGTGCATGTCTTCCTTGCATTCTAATGGATTTCGTCTGTGTTCTCTGGTTTCCCCAACATTCCAAAACATGCTGCAGTAGTGGATTGGGCACTCTAAACTTGCCATAGTCTGAGTGCGTTTGAGATATGTGCGGTATGGATTGAAACTTGGCTCTAAAAGATTGCCACTGTTGAAGTGACACCCTGAAATGCTGACTCCACGTACAAGAATGGAAAAAAGGGGTTGTGGATGGAAGGATGGATGGATCAAATTACAGATGTAAATACCATATAGCCAACAATGTGGCTGGATTATAAACTGCATGCATTTGTGGTGCTGTCATGATTGTTTGAGAATGATTTTTATTGCTACTTTTATTACACTCCACAGAGTTATTTAGAGTTTATTAGAGGGTAAGTGGGGTTACAAGCAATGCCATATTCGTAGCTGGCTTAAAGATTTGTGAAACAAACCTTTATGACTTAGCCTACAAGACTATACATTTGCTAACTGTTGAGGGAAAACTTTGTTCTCAAATTCTTGACAATCTTTTTTCTAAATAAGGTTTGGGAGAGGGTTGTGCATTTTGGAAAAATGGATAAGAAAGGAATGCAGTTCTTTTTATTTAGTATATAAGTATATGATTCCTTTTATTCAGCCTATAAATGGGTAAACCTTTCAAAAAGACTATTTTTCAGCTGATTAGACTGATTGTAGAATCAAAACAATAAAGATCTAGTAGTGCAGAGTCCAGAGTTACCCAACACTATTTAATCCATATGAAAATAATGACAGGTTTGGAAATACATGTGTAATATATTACTACAGTGGGGGGGTTAATCATATTTACAGTATTTCAGTTAGCTGTTATTTCTATTTATAATATATGTATATATATATATATATATATATATATATATATATATATATATATATATAACTGGATGAGATGCACAGAAATGCTGTGTATACTATAAGATTGCTTTATGCTGTGTTAAAATCAAGGCAATACTTTGTATTTCGTAAATATGTTCTGTGTTGTCAAAGGGAACTGCATTATTCAAAGTTAAAACATCATAAACACAGAATAAGATTTTTACATTGTAAATTAATATAATAAAAACCTGCAATTATTTAATAAGTATTATTCATATACAAATCCAATGCACCAAGACTGCACAGCTTTGTGAAATGCACTGAGTACATGATTGAGAAGTAGAGATGTGAACAACACACCATTTAATGTGCTTGAATTGCTAGGGTAACAGGGTGACAGTGCTACAGGGGATGCTCTTAGCCATTTCAAGTCATTGATCATAAGGCAGCTGTGTGCAAGAAGGATATTTCATGGTAAGTGGCTTGGAGGTCTTGGATTGCTGCAGTGTAGAAAAGACCACTCTGTAGCGGTTATGTGACATATGACATAGGAGCTTGAATGGCACAGATGTATTTTGTTTGCTGTGATTATGGAAGCAATTTCCACACAATCTCTTTCTGGACATTCCTACTGGAAGCAAGGCTGACCTGTAATTAACAGAGCAAATGACCATTCTAGTTCAATGCAGATACATGCTGTCGAGTGGATCATTTCAGTGTGCTGTAGATGGATAAGTTCAGACATCTGTGTGCTGGATAATGGATGCAATTCTCAGCTACTTGTTGTAAGTTCTGGGATAGTACATAATGATCCCTGATACTTCACAAAAGCACCTCAATCATGTGCAAACATTCTATGCCATCACATGACTAGGAATGGTACTAAGCATCATAGGCTGCAATTATACTGACATCAAGATCCCAAAGAACTATATGGCAGGCATACGTCTTTAGGGATTGATATTATTCCATAAGCTACCAGCTTGTGTATAGTTCAGATGGCATTATCACAGGTGTTTTGCAAAACAATATAGGTCTTTCCATGATGGCCACATTTAGAACATGTTCATCCTTTTCTAGTTAATCTCCATCAGAGGATCTCCTTACAAGCATTTCACTGCTGTGCACAGGCCACATACCACAATTCTTAGATGTTGCAAACAGAACAATACTTATATTGGACTAGAGAGGTGAAACTGCTTGGCTACCATATGTTTTTGGCTAAAGGGAGTTGGGGAATTCATATTGTTATTTCTGGTGTATAAGATGTGAGGCAGGAGAACAAATGCATTATTGACATTGTTATGTAATAAGTATGCTGCCACGAGGAAATTATATATACTTGGAGAGATTTTATGGGCTCTTTATTGAAACATTGTTTCTAGTAATGCTAAGTAATGACAGACCGAAAAAAAAGATTGAAAATGCTGGAGAACAACAAATCTGTAACATTGTTTTTCTCCTTTAAACTTCAATTTTCATGGAGGCAAGCCCCCTGCAACCTCAGATGTAGGAAGCAAGCACCCTCCAAACTGTGTGTGTGTGTGTGTGTGTGTGTGTGTGTGTGTGTGTGTGTGTGTGTGTGTGTGTGTGTGTGCGCGCGCGGATCCCTATCATATGATAGAAACCTCATTTGACTGAATCGTATTTAACTGAGACCAAAAGACTGAAATTTCAAAAGTCTGAAAAGTCACTTCACTGAAACCTATAAGACTGAAACCCATA